>NW_005841874.1:3663975-3691518 GCF_000455745.1 Alligator sinensis
TCCTCCTGAAGGCACTGATTCAGCCAGGTAAGTGCAATGTACTTAAGCACATGCCTAATTTCAGGCATGCAATTAATCCTATTGCAGTCAGTTAGGCTACTCAAGTACTTAATGTTTGGCATGAGCTCAAACAGTTTCTCAGATTTCCTTACTTAAAGTCATTATTTTTCAGTCCAGAGAGACATGCATTTTCATATGCCCCTTTTCCATGGCAAAGTCACATTTCAGACCCTTTTGAATTCAACTTGCTGTCTCTATAATTAACTTCCCATTCATTTTTATAATATCATTAGCCAGGTAATTAGTTCACATGGCTACCTCAGTCTGCATCTGATATATTTTTAATGCAGCAATGGCTCAAACAATGACATCTCTTACTAAAGAGCTGCCCCTGTAAACACTTACTTTCATTTATATTTCCATCTAGTTCTTTAGTAATGCCAGGGACTAGCAGCATTTTAGAACCTCTAGCTGGTAATTAAAATACTCCCCAGTGAAAATTATCAGCAGAACGAGTCTTTCCTCAAATTTTCCATAGTTCTTTGGATGAAATCCTGTGCTTCAAATTGCAGCCCACGGAGAGAGAGGCTAAGACAGCTTTAAGCCAGACTTGCAGCCTCCCAGCATAATGCAGACAATTCTGAGGGGACGACTAAAATGACACCCGCCACCCAGGGCAACACTGTCTGAATCGCTGCAATGCTCTGTGCTGTGACCCTCCTCTCTATCATGTATCTTAAACCAAGGGGTCCCAAACTGTGGTGTGCGTACCCCTTAGGGCATGCAAGACATCTCTTGGGGTACACAGGAGAAATTGTATAAATGACAGATTTATTTTTCATTATAATAATAATTGGCATTTAAGAGGTTAAAGTATGCTGGTAGGGGTACGTGGGCAGCTGATAAACCTGGAAGGGAGTATACAATAAGAAAAAGTTTGGGAACCTTTGCCCTAAACCAACAGCATTTTCTAGCGTGTCCTTGGAAGGCTGTTTCATGGCTGTTTTCAGCAGTTCCTGAACTGGAGATTTTTCCTGGCATGGGTCTGGGTCAGCTCATCCACAGGAATTTCTCATGCTTTGTGGATTAGCTGGCCATGGTGCTCTGTACTCTTGGATAGGACTTCATGTCATCGGCCTCTTGGTATGTTTGGTTTGCTTCATCGAAATGTGGATTTTATTCTAGTTTGTCTAATGACCTTTTCTATAACTGCTATTTTCTTTTAAAGGCATGCGGCACTCTCCTACAGGCTTCCATGATGTTACAGAGCCACAACTATCTTCTTTTTTGACCTTTCCAAGCATGGGTGACTGGTGCCTCCTGCGTTTGGGGGGGCACCAGATCACTGACAGGGGGCGGGAGGTCCCCTAGCGGCCGATCGCTGAGTCAGTGGCGAAACTGGAAGTGCACTTCCAGTTTCGTGGCTGGCACTTCCAGGGGGTGCACGTTTACCCACATGAACCCCCTACGCATTGCCAATGTTTCCAAGTCCTTCAGGCTCCAGTGTGGACGAGGTGCTGCAGCCCATTTTCCTTTGAAACTTTTTCTTGTCTGCAGGATCCTTATATGCCCCTTCACTCTCTTGTATCAGCATCTTCTTTTAACTCTCTGCCAAATCAAAATAACTCTTCTGGCTCTATAGTTCTTGACATCTGAAACAGCTTTCCTTTATCTTTGACTCATGATTTCAAATCTTACCTTAACCATTCTGGGTGAAATCCGGATCCCACTGAAGTCCATGTTAACTGTTGTCCCTCACTTAGGCCTCATAATCAGGGATCCTCGTTTTCTCTGTCTAAAAAAATTACAAATTCTCTCATAAAAACCACAATTTCTCTGATGAAAAACCCAAAATAATTAAAATCAAAGACCACTATGCATATAGGTATCAGTTGAACATAATATTTTATTGATAAATTTCCAGTTTTAAAGCCATTTGGAAGCCTACCAGTGCCTCAATCACTATAATAAGATAAACTCTAAATACCTATATATTTTGGCATTTGATTTTGGGTTTTTCATCATGGAAAAATCAGAGCTCCTGCTGCCCCCTCATTTACCAGGGCACAGGTCCAACTGCAGTTGTCCCTCCCCACCATTGCTTTGTGGTGCTGAGCACCCCAATATGCTGTTGCCCCTCACTCCCAAGTGTGGTTATGGGTTTGTGTGGGGTTTGTGGGGGCAGGGGGGTTGTGAAGGGGTATGGGTGTGTGTGCGGGGTTTCTGGTGCACAGCCCCCAATACCAGTAAGTCAGCGGCAGCAGGCAGCAAGCCCTTGGGGCACTCATGGCTGCAGCAGGCAGAGCCCCTGGTGGCACATGCATCCCAGGCCAGCTCATGGCATGCACCTTGAAATGAGACCAGGCTAGCTCCGTGCCAGCATGTGTGGAGCATAGCACTGCAGACGGGAGTCATGTGGCATTAGGCTGGGTGGGATCTGTGCCTTCATGTGCGGCTTTCTGCTGGAGTGCTCGAAACCCCACATGGAGGGCTGGCCTGGCCCAATGGCACATGGATTGGGAGCTGTATGCCATCAGGCCAGGCAGGCTCCATGCCTCCACGTGGGGCTTCCAGCACTCCAATGGGAAGCTGTACATGGAGGCATGGAGTCGTGCACCATCGGGCTGGGTAGGCTCTTGCTTGCTTCCACATGCAGCTTCCCATGTGGAGGCATGGAGCCAACCAGCCTAGCCCCATGGCATGTGGATGTCAGAAGTATCTTAGCACCCACCTTGGCTTTTGGCATGCTGCAGTATCCCCAGAGCTGCAGTGCTGTGCCATAGCCATTGTCTCCTCCTTGCAGGAAAGTGAGGAGGGAAAGTAAGCTTGAGCCAAACCTTGGCTGACTCGAGAGTATTAGGCCTTGCCCCTTCCCCCTTGGGACAAGGCTTAGGGGTTGCAGCCCTTTTTGCAAGAAGCTCTTGCAGGCTGGAACTCTGCCAGCCTGCAGACAGACAACTCTTTGTAAAAGTGGAAAATCTGCATGTATCTCTGTTAAAATGAAAAATCTGCTTTTTTCTCTGTTAAAAAGGGGAAGTCCATATTTTCCCCCCTTTTTTCGTGGGAAATGGAAAACCTGAATGCCTGCTCATCATTCTTCTCTGTCCACATTAAGCAGTCATTCAATTTCCCTCTCAGAAACACTAGACATTACAGTTTACATGGAATAAAATAACAGCACACTTACAGTTACATTCTCTCCAGTTTCTTCTTATGCCATGTGTAAATTTTTGTATTGGTTTAGGAACTAGCTTACATTATTGACCGGTTTGTATTGCCTTATTTTTTGTTTTTTTAAAGAGATGCTCTTGGGATTCTGTGGATAGCTTTGTGGACCTAAAAAAACTTTCCTTGCAGGTAATGATCCGATTGCCTATGTTATCAGCGTATCATTGCCAGGAACTGAAGATGTCAGGTAGATGGCTTTGACAGTATAACTTTCTGTGGAAAGTTTTACCTGCTCATTTATTATTTGCCTTGAAGTTCCCATCAAAGACAAATGGCAGTGTCATTTTCCCAGATACGTGCAGGATGAACTTTGAAGCTGCTTATTTATATTACTGTGGCAGAATAAAATAACGATCGTATTGATATTAATAAATCCCTGACACATGTATGCCTTCCACCCACTCTGAAAAGAATGTAAATGTGTGCGTCCAAAAGGAAACTGTCTATTCCTTTCACTTCTGAGGTACCATACAAAGGGGGCTGCTTTCAGCCGCCTTCCTAGCGCAACTGTAATGAACTAGACAGATACTTGAAAGACTCTTTCTTTGATTAGTTATTTGGTAGCAGGGAGGGAATCATCGTCTGCCTAGGGTAGACAAGCAAGGATTTCCTACTGCTCTTTAAACTAAGGAAGTAACATAGGGCTGCATGTGAATGCTTGGGGAGCAAAGAGCAGTGGCTACAGCTACACTCTGTTATAGTGGGCACTGGCAGCATGAGATTCGCTTCCCCTTCCTGCCTAGCCTCCATGCCGAGCTGGGAGCTGCTGTGGCTGCTTGCTAGATTCCCCAGTCCTTTGCATACTGGGGAAAACAGGGCTGCTACTGGGGCCAACCTTTGACAAGATGCAAGAGGAGAGGGCTCCTTACATTTTGTTTTTGCTTTCACACACCTGCCTTGGGCAGCTCAGCTTGGCCCTTAATAATCTATCCTTTATGCTTTGTTTTTGATCTATTCCTCTTAAGTATTATTACCATGAGTTGCTAGTCCCAGTGACCAAGTGAGAGGACGTGTAGTCAGCTGTGTATTACTACAAGTACTTTCCATGCTGTGAATAAATTTGCTTACTCGTGTTCTTGATGTTTTCTGTCATCGTAGCAGGATTTGAGGGACAACAGAAATGCTTCGTTGCTTTCCCAGGTTGGTGAAATCTGACCGAACGTGGATGCCGAGTTCTGTAGAAAGCGTGGCTGATACTAGGCTTGATCCCCTTTTGTTTTCATTTTCTTTTTTCCTATTTTAACATTTTAGGATAAACTAAACTCTCTAAAAATCCTATTTTTAAATTAGAAAATTATGAAACAGGTCATGTTAATGTTTTTAAAAATTTCCTCTCCCCCTTGTCAGATTCACTGGGGCCACGAATAGTTTCAGTTTTGGCAAATCTGTTTTAAATTTAAAAAAAAAAAAGTTTCCAGACAATTCCAATCAGCCATAGCTATTACCAGCACATAGTACATGAAACATGGTGGCTGTGCTCAACCTATTGAATCCCACATCAAGGAAGAGACTGTTATTCATAGCAAACAAAGCAGCACGTGTCTGCAAACAGGCATCTGAGTGCTGAGAGGCTCACTGCGAAGGCTGGATTTCCAAACAAAAGTTTTGAACAACTGTGGAAGCAATAGAAGCAAGATTTGATCCAAATGAAGACCTGGTCCACGTAGAAAAAAAACAAGAAAAATGAAAATAAAGCTTTAATCTCATTTTTAGAAAAATGGACAAGAATGAAGTGAGACTGGAGTGTTATTGCAACTCGGATGGCCCAGGAAATATGAGAGTTGAAAAGGATTTTGTGATGATTGCTTTTATCAGGATGAACTGTATAGTCAAGAGAGATGTTAAACAAACTTTTGGGCACTTCCTCAGGTCTGGAAAAGAAGTAGGTACAGACTAAACTAAATACCAGATAAAAGAATGGCTTATGTTTAACTCTGTATGTAAAACATACATTTCTGCTTAACACTATTTTCCATATGACTTAAGCAGATTCAAAGAACAGATCGAGCATCTCTTGCAAAAGAAAGTACACCAGGCTCTACAGGGATTTCCAAACATCGAGATCATTGCTGATGATGTTGCAAGTGAAGGAGATGCCAAGGAAGGGACAGGTCCATGATGATAAGCTACAATTTCTAAGGAGATTACTCGGAGCAGAATATTGGACTGGAGTTCAGCATAGCCATGTGGACTGGAAAACTAAGTCTCATGCTTCCCATGATGGGTAGATTGCTGCAGCAATGACAGGCAGGATGCAGTTAAAAGAACACCAAGCCAGACTGCCTGTTTTAAGCCAAGGACCTATCCACAGGCAAACATGTTCAAGTCCAAGCAGCAAATGCCAGGATCAAGCTATGGCAAAGGTCAATGGTCAAAAATGCAGTGAGGAGACACTGATCATACAAGGTACTTACAGACTCAGGAGAGCGGTAGAGACAAAACTGAAGACAACTGCAGAACAGTAACAGACTCCGGTACACCCAGAGTCGGGGCCAGAAGTAGGAGACTGTAACAGGACCAGGCTCCAGGGGTGCCAGTGGGCTGTTAAGGGCTATTTGTGGCCTCCTTCCACCCCTACAGCCACACCCATGCCTTGCAGATGTTATTCGGACAATGTCCTGGACCTGTAGGAGTGCCTGCCCTCGTGGCTTTAGCCCACTATTATTCCGGCTGCCAGCCTCCAGCCACGGCCTTGTTCCAGACTGGCTCTTAGCCTTAGCCCTCTCCATATATCAGTCGCTGGGCCCCTGTCTCTCACCCTTCTTGAGATCTGGGCCCCCTGACCCTGGCTTCACCCTTCCCAGGCTCGGGACCCCCTTGGGGTCCCAGGCCCTTCTTCTTCTCCACCCTCTGGGGTCACCGACTTGGGAAAGGCAGCTTATACACCCCTCGGCCTCCTGGATGCCCAACCCAGGCCAGGTGGCTCTGGTGCCTCTCAGACCCCTTATGGTCCATGACCCCTATAGGGCTCTGTTCAGGCTGCTTTTTGGGCACCCTTGTCATCTTCCTGCCTCCCCCTGAGCCACAACCCAGTCCTCCAGTTTCAACTTAAACACAACAAAATACAAGCAACTAGTCCTAACAAAGAAATCTCCCTCACTCTGGGTTTACAGCATCCTGCAATCTGCATCTCCCTTTGGGCTCTCACCTCCTTGCTCTCGTGGGTGGATGGGGTGCTTGCCAGGCTGCCTTATGCAGCCCTCCTCCCACAGGAGATCTTCTCTCCGTAGGATGCAGAGCCAAACTGCCCCCCTTACTTCTGGTGCCTGGCTTTTATGTTCTGGAGTACTGCCCTTGACTCCCCAACCAGGCACAGGGCTTTCACTTTGGGCTTAATGGTCATCCTACTCCTGGCTGCAGCTTAACCCAACTGCTTGTGGTCTTTACTCTCAAGCTGCCTGGAACCTGCCCCACGCAGCCAGCTTGTGGTGGAGCAGCTAGCTCCTACTTAGCTGTCTGCCTACCTATACCTCAAGGCTGGCCTGCTGCATTTTCCCCTTAAGGTATCAGGAGCCTCTGGCTCTCTCTTACAGAGACATACCAAGAGCTTCGATCATAAAGCGTCCTGATGTAGGAGAGGCAGAAGCAACAAGGGACATGAAGAAGAGAGGACCAGCAGAATAAAGGCAGCAAGAAGATGGAAGTAAGTCCCCCACCAACACCAAAGATCTCATAGGCGACACGTAGCGGGTGCTCGTCCACCCCCTGACAGCAAGCGCTTCGGCTGGTTGGGGGGCACATAGTGCCCCCCCTGAAATTGGTTTCCTGAGTGGCTTATGATTGGAAGTGCCAGTACTGTATGCAGAAGTGCCGGCACTTCTACCACCGTCCCCCCACAGTTGCTGGCTGGCCGCTGGGGGACCCCCTCCCACCCCGGTCACTGGCTGGCCACTGGGGGACCCCACCCCAGTCATGCCCCACTGGTGTCCCCCCAGACTCAGGAGGCACCAGTCACCCATGAAAGATGCCATAAAAAAAAGAAGCAACGGGGGGCTAGTTCAAAAGCCAGAAAGTCTGCAGACTTCATTCCTATGCTGGCTGGCAGCAGAAGTGGACAACGTCCTAGAAACCTCTGGCCTGAGCAAATCAGCAACAGCTGGCACAAAAGTATAACAACCAAAAGTATTAGAGGGAAGCTTGCCTGGACCTTGGGGAAGAGGAAGAGTGCAGGTTCCAAAAGGGAACCGGTTTGAAAATGCACCAAGTCCATCAGTGTGTGTGTGCGTGGCTAGAACGACTGCCAGCTGCCATTACAGCTTCTCGGGAAGCCATTCTCCTAATAAGGAGTCAGTTTAGTTTTACAAGCCTTGAGTCTTTTTGTGTTATAACCCAGCACGTGGTACATGAAACACTAGAAGCTGACTCCATGTGATACACTGCAGGGATCCTCATATTATGTTTCAAACAATAAAATATTCAGAGTTCCCCGCCGTTCTGCTGTCGGAATTCTTCAAGCTTTGTCTCATTTTCACAGGGAAATTAAATGCTTACTATTAGTGTTAGCTTCATTTGGAGCAGCAACTCCTTGAAGATATCCAGGAGGACAAAAGAACAGCAAGCTGCTTCTATCACATTTACATCACCACACAAGGGAGGCAGCACCAACATCACGACATGAAAAATGCGATGTTGTTGGCACCCCATTATCGTGGCACCCTCCAAATCATGACCAACTGCTCCACAAGCATAGGAAGATCTAGAGAAATAGTATGGCATGGTGAAGATGCCAAGCTGCAGGTGACTCGTTCCATGCGGCACTTGAAGCTTGTCAGGATTATTAGCACAGCGGATTTCATTTTTAAACTTCCCGAGTGGCTTATGATTGTAGAAGAGGGAAGAACTAAAGCATTTAAAATTTGACAGGTTTTTTTTGACCGACCCCCATTTCAGTGATTTTATTCTATGACACAGTAAGGTTTGAAAGGAGCGTACGCATTGGGGGAAGCCATCCACGGTGTGATAATTACAGCTCCGCGTGCATGATGTATATTTATACATTATTATTGGAATGTCCATTTAAGAGAAATAATTAGAACTTAGCTAATTATAAATAAAATGGATTTGTTCTTTGTGGCAAATTCCTTAATGTGACAGATTACCCCTAAAAGAAAATTGACCATGGCATGAGACTTTGAAATAAAACCTGCACAATGATCTTTCCATCTGTCAAACTATGATAATTAAAAGCATCAGTGGCACATAGAATTAACACTTCAAGCTTTGTTCTGAGGGCTGGATGGCATCTAACATTAATTTGAGAACTGGGATTATTGGCCTTCATTTCACCGTTCTGCTCTCACTTTTCACCAGTACAAAGAGACTGCAGGAGACCAAGAAACACTGGGCTTTAATTATGCCAATGCAGACTCGTACAATGCCATGCAGGTTCAGCAACATCCTGGTATAACAAAGAACAGAACTGAGCCCACTCAATTTCAAGTGAATGGTTGCAGCCAGGATTAGTGGCTTCTGTGAAATATATGATTGCACTTGTAGAGAAGAGTAAGGAAAGGAAGTGTTCTTTTCACAGGAAATAAGAAAGTGGCTAAAGTCCTGCACAGTTAGTTTTTTGTCTATTTTCAGATCATGTTGGAGCATTCGAGTGAAATTCTCTAGAACGGAAAGGTAATGGAAATGACACTTGCTAGAGACATGGTCCCAGCTGATGGATATTGTCACAGAACCATTACAGTCTAAATGTGCTGGACAATATACCAGCTGAGAACTTGCCCCTGAACATATCTTCAGCTCTTTATAGGCATGCTCGTGCTCCTGTTGAAGTTCATGTCAAAATTCCCCTTTGATCTGATTATACGATACAACATTCAAGTCAATATTCAAGTCACTTATCAGCAAATGCCTCTACATATGCATGACCGTCTTTTGTCCATGTCTCCCAAATCCCTCACTACCTCCCATTTTCTGCGTCATCCTCACAGGTGACCCCTGGCAGATGAAGCAGGAAGGCAGAAGGCTAGAATAATAGAAAATGGAAATTATGTTTTGCATTTCATCTCAGAAAGTGTTTGGTGCCTCAGCTTTGATGGAGACAAAGAGAGTCTTCTGCTCTACCACAGCAACCCAGGGTCCTGATCAATGAACCAGCACCGACTGGGAATGGAACAGGTTTCTAATATTTGTAAAGGATTGATTTCATTTGGTTTGTGGCAGGTTTGTATTTTGATTGTGTTATGGTCACTAATACAGCAAAGCGCTTAAGCACATGCTTAATTTTAAACTTTAATTCAAAGACAAAGGAACTCTTTCTGTGCTTAAAATTAAGCACATGCTGAAGTGCTTTATTGGATCAAATCCAGAGGGCTCAGCAACCAACAGGATTGAGCCTGTAGGCTTTGCTAGGTTGGGGTTTAACGCACCTAAAAGCTGCAATGAACACCCTGTAAAAAATAAAAGCAAACTTAGGTCAGACCTACACTTCCATTTGCTGGTACAACTATTCCAGTTAGCGATGTGATGGTTTTTTTCCCCCAAGCCGGGGAATCCCAGCAGATCCTCCTAAGTAGACACAGATATACCAAGAAAAAATATATCCTTTTGCCTTTCCCACAGGGAACTGGTAGAAACCATCCTGGCACAGGAGCTTTTATGTCAATATAAACTTCTTCTACACTACGAGGTCTGGCACGTATAGTTACACAAGAAAATATTTTAAGTTCAGGCATTGCTTCAGTTCTAGAAGACAGAAGTCTAAACTTCAGTGAAAACAGTACAGTGCTAGACAGTGAAAAACTGGTTTCAAAGCATCTATTAGTTCTGTAATTTAATTATCCTTAGAGGGGTTTTAGAGGGATGACATTCCTTGGCCACAAGCAGTGAAGCACAAACACTGGGATGTACAAATAACTCTCTTCCCATAAGCATAATGGTTTCAGAAAAGCAACAAAAGTGCCTGGTCCTAAAAAACAGATTTGAAATTAAAATGAATTGCACTATTTGGGGGTTTTGGCATTCTATATCTAAGTATCTAAATTAGTAGTTCTCCATTTCAAATGTGGTTTTCTTTTTTCCTGACTAGAGGGACTAGAACAAGATTCCTGATTCTGATCATTAATAAAATGACTCTGAAGCACATGTCCCTTTGAGCAGGGGGTTGGACTAGATGACCTCTTGAGGTCCCTTCCAACCCCAATCGTCTGATTCTTTACTGGTTGTTTCTTTACTGGGATTGGCTGGTAGGCATGTCTCCACAGGGGAGGTCCTGCCCGCTAGTATTCGAGTCGCATACAGCGCAGTCTTTCCCTGTTGCTAGGAACTGGTTTGAAGTATACCAGTATGTGCCAATTTGGGCTATCCATTTGCAGAAGTCAACCCCTGCTATCGTTTCCCAATGCCAACAACGCACTTCCCACAGGAAGGAAAGTAAGCAAGTACAGCTGCCACAAGTCAGAGAAAATGAGGATGGAAGGAACCTCGAGAGATCACCTCATCCACCCCCCTGCCTCAAGGCAGGATCATCCACACCTAAACCATTCCCGACAGATCCTTGTCTTGCCTGCTTGCAAAAATCTCCACTGATGGAGAGTCCATGACCTCTATAAGTAATCTATTCCAGTTAGAAGGCTTTTCCTGATATCCAACCTAAATCTCCCTTGTTGCAAGTTAAGCCTATTATTTCTTGCCCTATCCCCAGTGGACACAGACAGCAATTTATAACCTTCTATTTTGCAGTAACCACTGATTTACTTGAAGACTGTTCTCATATGTCCTCTCAATTGGCTTTTGTCTGGACTAAACAAACCTATTTTTCCCCATCTTCTCTCTCTCACCTGCTTTCTAGACTTTTGATCATGCTTATTATTCTCCTCCGAACTCTCCCCAGCTGGTGCGTGTCTTTCTTAAAGCAGAAACAATAGTCAGGCTCAAGCCCTATAAACGCTAAACAGAGTATCTTATGCATAGTGCTCCATTTTATAATTTGCATGTATGGTAGTGGGATTTTTGTCCAGTTTGACATTGATTCATGTTCAATTTGTAATCTACTGTGACCCCTAGATCCTCCCCTGCAGAACTGCTGGATAGCCAGCCATTCCCCATTTTGCATATGCATAGTCA
Source organism: Alligator sinensis (assembly GCF_000455745.1). Classification (NCBI taxonomy): domain Eukaryota; kingdom Metazoa; phylum Chordata; order Crocodylia; family Alligatoridae; genus Alligator; species Alligator sinensis. Next base: position 3,675,277 of record NW_005841874.1, read on the forward strand.
ATTATTCCTACTTATATAGAGCATTCTGCTCTTCCCCTTAAATTTATTTCCAGCCATTTCTCCAATTTATCAGGATCATTTTAATGCTCTTCTGCTATTCCAGATATAATATAATGCCGTTCCAAGGTGCTTGCTAGTGCTTGGAACCATTTACAAATTGAATGTGTCCCCTCAATCCCATCATGCAAGTGATTCATAGAAATATTGAATAGTACTGCACCCAGGACTAAGCCATGCAGGTACTCGGCCTGATATATACTTCCAGTCTGAGTGCAAGCCATTGATAAATATTCTTTGAATTGAGTTTTCCAACCAGGTGTGTACCATATCTTACAGCAGCTGTATTTTCCTAGTTTGCTTAAGAGAAAGTCATGTGTCACAGCATCAAAAGCCTTACTAAAGTCACTGTATCCTAGCTATCATTTCTCCCCTATACGCAAGGCCTGTTACCCTCTCATACAAGATTATGTTGGCTTCGCATGACTTGTTCTTAACAAATCTACTTTCCTTGTTATTTACAGACAAGAGTACTTGATTATTTGTTCCAGCATATTCCAAGGATTGAAATCAGGCTAAGATGTCCATAATTCCCCGAGTCCCTCTTTGCATGCAAGAGAGATCCTGTTTCCTCTTTTCCAGTCTCCTGGAACCTCACCCATTGTCAAGGTGTTCTCTGAGACGATCACTAACGGTTCTTAAATGGCTTTAGTCGGGTCCCTGTATAGTTAGGGTAAAATGCACCAGGCTCAACTAATTTGAAAAGATCTGAATTTTTAAACAGACTCTAACTTCCTCCTTCCCTATTCATCTTAAGTTCTTGCCCCATGTCACAGATGCTGATAATAGTAGGCAAGTGATCAAAAGCAACCCTTTTCAGTAACACATGTAGCAAAAACAAGGCATTAAGTACTTCTGCCTTCTCTGCATCATCTGTTATTGGCTTTCCCTCCCCGCTGAGTAGGGAACCAACCCGTTCCTTGGTACGCCTCTTACTACAAATGCATTGCTAGCATGTTTCGTTACCTTTTGTGCTCTGGTAGTTGCATCTCATTTTGCACCTTGTCCTTTCCGCTTTTGTCTGTACACACACTTGCTATATGTTTATACTCACCCTTAGTCATTTATGCTAGTTTCCACTTTTTGAACGATTCCTTTTTGAGTTTTGTATAATTGATTAACTCATTATTTAGCTCCTGCACTTTTTTGTCCTCCTCGTTAAGCTAGTCCATGCTTCTGTCCTTAACATTGTTTAAGACGCTGCTGGCTCTCCTGAATTTCTTTCCCCTTTAGACTTGCTTCCCATGGGATCTTCCTGATCAATTCTCTGAGTTCATTGAATCTTGCTCCCCTTCCACGTTTACATTCTCAACCAATTCCTCCTCAAATTGGTCCTTTATCCTGCTGCTTTTTACAGGCCAGTTAGCTCTGCTATTAGACTCTCCAGGCAGTTCAATTCCCGCCCCCGAACAACCCAAACTCCTCTGTCCTCTCAGACATCAGGAGAGCCGTTTCCCACTGGCATTTCCCTAGCACATCCTGGCTTCTTTCCTCTTTGCCAGCTGTTCTGTCAAAATGTGCTCCATTCTGCTCTCTCCTCCGAGGTTTTCAGCTTCTGGGGGACACTTTCTTGCGAGCAGAATGCCTCACAATTGACTGTCTTTAACAGGGCTGGCTGCTCTTTCTTAAGGAAACCACCCTGTTACATCTCCCCATTGCTCAGAATCAAATTAAAAAAAACCCGATCCTTCCAATTTAATTCTCCCCTTCAGTATCAGGAAGTTGTTCCCCAAAATTTCAGAATCTTGTTGGATAGTTCTACATCTGGCTCTATTACAGGCAGTCATCGACTTCCAGCATTTCAACTTACGGCTATTCGCACTTGCGGCGCTCCGCCATCGACACCCATGTTATTACTTACGGCACTACAGGAAAATTTTGCAATGAGAACGAGGGCAGCAAAATTAACATCCCTGGATCAGTTTCTCGAAAAGCCATCAAGTGGCCCTAAATCTCCCCAAAATCTCCCCAAGCCTTTCTGAATTCCATGACCCCGATGAAGGTGTTCTTTCACCTTCTGATTAAATAAAATTGTATGTGATTAGTTACTGTATTCCCCTGTTTAATCCATTTATATACAGTACACTTTAGAAAGCTTTGTACTGTACAGTGTATATCATCTATAGTTGATTAAACAGTTGATTTAAATATGGTGTTTATGGTCATTTCTATAAAAAGTTGGGCGTCAGACCCTTGGTCAGGAACATAACCCCCTATTATAACATTGTTTCTATGGGAAAATCAGATTCGACTTATATCGTTTTGACTTACAGTGCCTTTTCCAGGAATGTAACCCACTGTAAGTGCGAGGACTGCCTGTACTTTTATAAGTGTCTGAGTAGTTAAAGTCTCTTATTATCACCAACTCCTGCCATGTGGCTGATTCTGTTAGTTAGGCAGAAAGAGCCTCACATACCCAATCTTTCTGGTTTGGAGCTCTAAAGTAGACCCCGTTGTGAAATTGTCTTTTTTGTTCTGCCCTCCCTTTTTACCCAGAGACTTTCAATCAGGACCAGCTTCAACCACACTCTGGAACTCAGATCCGGCGAATACTCCCTTAACGTACCACCAAAGTAATAGGTCAGTGTTCACAAAGGAGGATGCTTCGTCTTAGAAACATAGTCCAAGAATAGACAGACTGACCTTCAGTCCATGCTTTATAGACTCAAGAAGAGCCTTTTTGTTTTTAAACTGAAAGAGGTTTCGAGTTATTTAAGCGGAGTTCTTCACTTAGCAGATAAATAGAAAGGAAGTGACTATTTGGGAATGGAGTAAATATTTACTTTTTCCATTAGGGCTCAGCAGATCCACAGAGAAAACACATTTCAGAAGATCTTACAGCTACAAGAACAGTGTTTGCACAGTCATGTAGCGAAAAGTGAACGTGTGTGAGAGGCAGAGAAAGAAAAATGAGAGTGGGCCCAACCTAGGCAAGCAGAGTAAGTAAAATGAAGCCAACATCTATTAGTGTACTAACAGGTACAGCTAGTTATGGAGCCAATCTGGAGACAAGAAACAACAAATTAATTAATACTTCTTTACACTGAAGTTAAGTGTATGCTAGGAGGGCTCTCATTTGTTTAACCTCAGGGCCCAGCAGTGTGGATGCAGCTCTGCTGCTGGGAGGAGTTGTTCTGCCACCAGAGCTATCCCCACTCCACAAGCAAAAGCAGCTCTGCTAGCGTGGCTGTGCCAACACAGAGGGTTTTGCCTTTCAGTTATGGGCTGTGATCTTTTGACATCCCGCAGACAAAACAGCTTTGCAAGCTGAACTCTGTAGTGCAGACTAAGCCTAACCTTTGTACTCCTCTAGCCACCTACTGGGGCCTTAAATTGGGTTTAAATGTGGTTTATAACCAAGGTGCATTCATTTCCTTATGTCATCAGCTAGATGTTTAATTCTCACAACTCCCCTCCTACCTTCTGCTTCTTCTCCCTCCTTGCAGGCACTTGGCCACAACCACACACTTGCCCAAGAGCTCTTGAATATAAATAAGGAGGTGATCTTTTTCACCCTATCTTGGCTTAGTACCCAGGAGGAGAGGAGTCGCTTTAAATCTAGCAGGGACTGCATACAAGAAAAAACAAAGTCAAAATCAGAAATGCAAGAACAGAAATTGCAAATATGGGTCCCTAGCTAAACTCAGTGTACGAAATGAAAGCTTGTCTTCAGCTTCCATGGATAAATCCATATGAAAAAGCTTTGTCTCCCAAACATTTGCATTAAGATGTTTCACAGCTCATTTACTAGTCCTCCTTTCCAAGAATGAAGCATGCTGATCGCTACCCAGTATGATTATTCTCCTGCTTCAGGTTCTCCTTTGCCTTCAAATTGGAATCATTAAGATATATTCTGTTCACATGTTTAGTGTTTTTAGACTTCTTCTAAATGAAAGCAGTTTCTCACTGAATCACCTGACTTCAGTAGTTAGAGCTTCAACAAAAAATATCAATAATCAGGAGACCAGAACGTGGTTATATTGCTTTCTGGTTGCAAAATAAAAAAAGGCTTTTAACACAGGTGTTTATTTTTGGTTTTGTTTTTCAAGTGAAGGACTACCTCTTCAATCCAAAATTGCTGCTGAAATTCTGGTAGGGGTTGCTGGGGAAAGGAAAAGGGGTTAAATAATTCAGGTAACCTTACACTCATTAAAGGTTAGTTTAAGAATAACTGTCCTCCAAAACTTGCATTAGAGAAGAGAGACCTATAGTCTATGACTTCTCTACTATTATTTTTCCCTGTGCAAATACCTACTCTAAGCAGAATATTATAAAGATAAAACTAATCAAGTGCACGATGACTGACCCATGCTTAAAATAGCATTGCTCCAGGGGCATTTCACCAGGCTCCCTGGGCTTGCATTAGGTTTTTATCATTAAAGCAACAGCAAAAAAGGGACATAAAGCTATTCTCTTCCTGGTTCTGCTCCCTCTCTCTGCCCACACACATATTGCGAGTCACCTCTAAAATCAGAATTTACAACCACAGGATCATAGCTTTCAGGTAATCTTTGGGAGTGTGAAAACCGTCATTTGCATTACCATTTTACATGGTCTTCTGGGGAAAAAAACACCTCTGTCAAAAAAGTTACAGCTATTTCTCTCTATGGAAACAGAGAAAGAGAAAAAAAACCCTGCACCCATCAATAATACTGTATCGGCACCACCATCAAGAGCAGCTTGTTACAGACTCCAACAGTATTTAGCTGAAAAGGTTCACTATCACTATGTCTTTTAGAAGAGAGGACTGCTCAGGATCTTTTCTTCATGCTATTTGGTGTTGGAAAGTTTTCCAGAAATAAAAGATCAAAGGCTCACCTGGGCCTATAGGGCTCACTGGGCTGCTTTTGTAGCCAACAGCACACCGGAGGAGGCAGCTACAGTCACATCCAGCTGACGCCGAGTACCCGGGTTCCCCCTTATAGGTAAGGTGGCCTTCAGTTTGCTCAGAGTGAATTTGAAAGACACTTCCCCCTTCTTAGCCAGCACCCCAAGCTGTAATAGAGTCCAATTCATTTCTGATCAGATAGAATCAAATGATGGAGTAATTATGGCTGGGCTGTTACTACATTTCACACCCGAGATAATGTGCTTTACAGCCACGTTTCAGCATGCCTAAAAATTACACCTCTGCTACTCCCTACTCCGAGAACGAACATAAGAAGGATGCTGCTTTTATAGATAACAATTTTATAGGACATGAAGTTTCCCTTAGGAAACTCAGTGTTATATCCCCAAATTATTGCCTGCTTAAGAGTCTTGAGCCTCGCTAGATTAGACGTCTGAAGAACAAAGGCTAGTTAGGATACATCTTTAATCTCAGAAAAATGGAGAAGTCGGTATCAATACATACATTTCTAAGGCTGGAGTCTAAGGACAAGGCTTCAATCAAAAATGATAAATTATTCATAACTTCTCCTGACACATTTGGAAAGGGGTCTGAATATTCATTTGCCACCCAGTTGGTGAAGTCCCTATGAATGCGGATGTATGAGGGGAGTGTGAAAACCTTCATCATTTGCATTACCGTTTCACAGGGTCTTCTGGGAAAAACCTCTGTCAAAAAGGGATTTGCTGATACAAGATATGCAATCCGAACAGAAGGTGCTAAGGGGCTGAGTGGAGCCTTTGCATTACAGCTCTTCTTATTTGAAACAATCCCCCCCCACCCACCCCGACAAGTGAGACTATCTGTACCATGTGGGCTGCTACCGCTTTAAACGTGTCAGCAGCACTAAGATGCCTGCACCCCTTGTGTGGGCACAGCTCCCAAGGCAGAAAGAGATTTTCTGCCTTCAGCTAACACCAGCTCCTCCAAACAGCAGGATTTCTGCTGGTAGAAGATGCTTTCTACTAATGGAACGGTGCCCACACCAGGGGTCTTGCCAGCAGAGCTGCATCAGCGATGGGGTATGATCTTTTTTACACCCCTTGTCAACATAGCTGTTGGCAGCAGGCCCTGTGATGTACACAAGGGCGCACACAGACAAGATTACTGACCATTTTGCAGGGGCTGCCTGATCAACTTAGAAGCTCTTTATACAATACACCAGTATTTGGCCATGTAAAGCCCAAAAGGCAGGATTCTTTCTTGCCATGCATCATGGCTTGTTTATGCCCATAAACAGCAAGTGCAAAACCATCATTTTGCTGCCCACTTTGCAGCAGCCAAGCAACTGCACTAACTACAGGACCATGGGAAATCAGGCCTCCTCAGTCCTCTGCAGGCATCTGGAACAGCCACTCACCCTCTTAAAAGTGAGTGGGAAGTGTTACAGGATCAGGGAAGTAGCATTTTACACCAGTGCCAAGAAGGTATAAAACTGGGTCCAGAACACTCATCTCTCTCCCTTGAAGAAGCAATAGACTCATCTGAACCTGACCCATATGAAGATTTAGGAATTTCAACAAATTAAAAGAAAACCAAATCATACAAGGTTTTGTATGTGAATCCAGAAAATTAAGCTCTTAGTATTCCTGCTACACATATATACATGCCCCAAGAGCTGAAGCCCAGTGCTGTGAGGAAGTCTTCTGGACCGCTTCTGGCACCCTTTACAAGACTGAAGGCAAGGAATGGACAGAAGGGCTCACTGCCCCATGCATATCACTCCTGGTCTGGGCACAAACAGGTTAGATATGGCAGTGTGGCCAGTAGATGCTCTTGTTTTGGAAAAAAGTAAATACAAATGGATCCATAAGTAAAAAGTTGGTTTTGACAAAGCTAATGAAGACACTGGGTATGTCTATACATGCTCCTGACTGCGCAGTTGGTACTACACAGTCTTGGCGGTGCACAGGTCATTATTGATCCTACCGCGCAATAGCAGAAGCACTACAGTCAGTGCTTGCCTACACTACATCACTATAGTAATGAGTTACATTGACATAACTCGCTGCTACAGAGACAGAGTCTCATGTAGACGTGCCCACTGGAGTCTAAACAGACACTGGAGACATAAACAGACGCTTTTTAGAAATTGTTGCTTGCTTTGAAACACACATCAGGGGATGAATGAGTTCATAAATGAAAGCACACAAATCAAATTTCTGGTCAAAACCAGTCTAAGAGCTACTGCAATACAGACTGCGTGCAGTACCCCGAGCAGGACATAGATCTTCTGCCTTTATTTAACCTTGGGGATTCAGTTTCCCCATTAAGCAGTACTACTTTTGTACGTGCTCATCAGGAGTTCTGCAAAGAGACTGGGGATAATGGCAGACTGGGCTGGGAGGTGGTGCACTGCCACTACCCTGTCAGGTTGCTTAGCTCACAGGATAGGGGCAGGGGTTTTGCGGCACAAAAATGATATGAAAGGGCTCTGTGACTTTAGGATGCTTTAGGAGTGAACAGGGAGAAGCAAACAGGACAGTTTGCAAGCAGATTGCTGGGAGCAAGAGGAGGAAGGGGAAGAGGAACCAGGCACCAGATCCTGCTCTGGGATGCTAAAATTCAGCAGCTAGACCAAGACTCAAGCCCCTTGTTTAACTAGAGCCCAGAGTGAGGGGGAGTTTTCTTGGACACTCTCACATTCCTTCACTGTAAGCTTGCAGAGAGGAAAGAGGTTGCAGGGAAAAGGGCACCGTTTAGATCCAAGGAAATGCAAACAGGCCAGCTACAGAGGAGTTTGCTAGGGAAGGTTTGCTTGGAAAGAGAGGCACGAAGTGAGAAACAGCAGATTAGAAGACCCAGAGACATGGCTGGAGGATGTTACAATCCCAGAGCCACTGCCACTTCCTGCTATTCCTCTGCTTCCACCTGTGAGGTGTCTGTCCAGGCAGGACCACACACTGTTGAGGCTTCCACCCAGGTCCTGGTTTGGGGGTATTCAGACTGTGGCTTTCAGATTCTTCCCAGTGTCATCCAGGTGGAAGTGCCTGCGATGTGACCAGTGCCTTCTGGTGGCGTCCCTCAAGGAGAAGGCAAGAGAGCTAAAGGAGGAGGTAGCAAGGCTCCAAAGTATCCTCTGCCACGAGGACTTCACTGATCCCATGCTGGAGGAAACCTCTAGGACTGAGGAGGAAGGACTGCCAGAGGTGGTGCTAGAAAAGGAAGAGGGCATGGACTCCCAGGAAGGTGAAAGCTGCACCCATATGCAGTGGTCTGCCTGGAGAACAGATATGGAGCGCTAGCAACAGAGGAGGAGGAGGAGCATGTTCCACTGGTGGAGGAGGCCAGGTCAGGAATCCCCAAGGTGGGGAGGATCGAGACCACTGCCACAAAGAAGAAGTGATGGGTGGTGGTGGTTGTTGGAGATTCCCTTCTGCAGGGGATGGAGGGATCCATCTGTTGGCCTGACCTGTTGTCCTGGGAGGTCCGCTGTTTGCCTGGGGCCAAGATCTCATGGAAGGATTACCGAGACTTGTTCAACCCTCTGACTACTACCCTGTGCTGCTCATCCATGTGGGCACCAATGATACTGCCAGTGCCAGGGGTGACCCTAAGCAGGTCAAGAGTGACTACAGGGCTCTGGGTGCAAGGGTGAAGGGGGCAGGGGCGCAGGTCGTGTTCTCTTCAGTCCTTCCAGTCAAGGGAAAAGGGCCCTGGTAAGAGCAGATGGATCCTGCAAATCAATGTATGGCTGCACGGGTGGTGTCACCAGCAGGGATTCAGCTGCTTCGACCATGGGATGCTGTTCCAAGAAGGCAGCTTGCTAGGAAGACATGGGATCCATCTAACAAAGAGAGGAAAGACTATCTTTGCAGGCACTAACCTAGTGAGGAGGGCTTTAAACTAGGTTCACGGTGGGGGGGGGGGATGGAGACCAAAGCCCTGAGGTAAGTGGTGAAGCAGGGAAGCAGAAGCAGGAGGGGGCACTGGGTGAGGCCTCATTGTTCCCGAGGAGGTAGGGCAATTGCCTAGTCACCTCAGGTGTCTGAACACAAATGCACAGAGCCTGGAAAACAAGCAGGAAGAACTGGAAGTCCTTGCGCAGTCAAGAAACTATGATGTGATTGGAATAACAGAGACTTGGTGGGATAGTTCACATGACTGGAGCACTGTCATGGATGGGCACAAACAGTTCAGGAAGGACAGGTTGGGGAGAAGAGGAGGAGGAGTTGCACTTTATGTAAAAGAGCTGTTTGACTGCTCAGAGCTCCAGTACGAAACTGAAGATAAACTGGTTGAAAGTCTCGTGGTTAAAGTTAGAAGGGAGAACAACAGGGGTGATGTGGTCTGTCCAGGAGGGTCTGGTGGTATATAGCAGACACCCACCACAACGTCACCCTTGTTGTTGATGTTGGGAGATGTTGCTTTCTTCAGACAACTTGCAGCAGTTTCCAGATCACAGGCCCTGGTTCTCATGGGAGACTTCAAACATCCTGACATCTGATGGGAGGACAATACAGCAATGCACAGGAAGTTTTTGAAGAGCACTGGAGACAATTTCCTGGTGCAAGTGTTGGAGAGACCAACTAGGGGCCGTGCTCTTCTTGATCTACTGCTCACAAACAGGGAAGAATTGGTGGGGAGTGTAGAAGTGAATGGCAAGTTGGGCAGCAGTGACCATGAGATGATTAAGTTCAGGATCCTGACAAAAGGAAGAAAGGAGACCAGCAGAGTGTGGACCCTGGACTTCAGAAAAGCAAACTTTGACTTGCTTAGGGAATTTGTGGGCAGGATCTCTTGGGAAGCCAGACTGAGGGGGAAAGAAGTCCAGGAGAGTTCATTGTATTTTAAAGAAACCTTACTGAAGGCACATAGACAAGCCATCCTGATGTGCAGGAAGACTAGCAAATATGGCAAGCAACTAGCTTGGCTTAGGAGAGAGCGCTTTGGTGAGCTTAAACACAAAAATGAAGCTTATGAAAAGTGGCAGCTTGGACAAACAACTTGGGAGGAGTACAAGAGCATTGCTCGGGCACGCAGGGATGAAGTCAGGAAGGCCAAAGCACAACTGGAGTTGCAGCTAGCAAGGGATGTGAAGGGTAACAAGAAGGGTGTCTACAAGTGTGTTAGATACAAGAGGCAGGTCAGGGAAAGTGTGGGTCCCTTACTGAATGGGGGAGGCAAACTTGTGACAGAGGATGAAGATAAGGCTGAAGTGCTCAATGCCTTTTTTACCTCGGTCTTAACAGGCAAGGTCAGCTCCCAGACTACCGCACCAAGACGCACAGTTTGGGGACAACAGGTCAGGGTCTATTTAGAAAAGCTGGACGTGTACAAGTTCATGGGGCCCGATGCAATGCATCCGAGGGTGCTGAGGGACTTGGCTGACGTGATAGCAGAGCTGCTGGCCATTATCTTTGAAAACTTGTGACAATCGGGGAAGGTCCCAGACGATTGGAAAAGGGCTAATATAGTGTCCATCTTTAAGAAAGGGAAGGAGGAGGATCCAGGGAACTAGAGACCAGTCAGCCTCGTCTCAGTCCCCAGAAAAATCATGGAGCAGGTCCTCAAAGAATTAATTTCTAAGCACTTAGAGAAGAAGGTGATTAGGAGCAGTCAGCATGGATTCATCAAGGGCAAGTCATGCCTGGCCAACCTAATTGCCTTCTATGATGAGATGACTGGCTTTGTGAATGTGGGGAAAAGCAGTGGACATAATATACTTTGATTTTGATATGGTCTCCCACAGCATTCGTGCAAGCAAGCTAAGGAAGCATGGGTTGGATGAATGGACTGTAAGGTGGACAGAAAGCTGGCTGGATTGTCAGGCTCAACAGGTAGTAATCAATCACTGAATGTCTAGCTGGCAGCCAGTATCAAGTGGAGCGCCCCAGGGGTTGGTCCTGGGGATGGTTTTGTTCAATATCTTCATTAACGATCTGGAAGATGGGATGGAGTGCACCCTCAGCAAGTTTGCAATGTAATAGATATACTGGAAGGTAGAGCTAGGATTCAGAGCGACAGACAAATTGGAGGATTGGGCCAAAAGAAATCTCATGAGGTTCAACAAGAACAAGTGCAAAGTCCTGCACTTAGGATGGAAAAATCCCATGCACCGGTACATCCTGGGGACTAACTGGCTAAGCAGCAGCTCTGCAGAGAAGGACCTGGGGGTTACAGTAGACAATAAGCTGGATATGAATCAGCAGTGTGCTCTTGTTGCCAAGAAAGCTAATAGCGTACTGGCCTGCATTAGGAGGAGCACTGCCAGCAGATCAAGGGAAGTGATTAGTCTGCTCTATTCTGCACTGGCGAGGCCGTATCTGGAGGACTGTGTCCAGTGTTGGGCCCCCCATTATTGAAAGGATGTGGACAAGTTGGAAAGAGTCCAGTGGAGAGCAACAAAAATGGTGAGGAGGCTGGGGGACATGACTTGTGAGGAAAGACTGAGGGAACTGGGTTTATTTAGTCTAGAGAAGAGGAGGCTGAGAGGGGATTTAATAGCACCCTTCAACTACCTGAAGGGGCTTCAAAAGAGGATAAAGCTGGACTATTTTCAGTGGTTGCAGATGACAGAACAAGGGCTCAAGTTGCAGCAAGGGAAGTTTAAGTTGGATATTAGTAAAAACTTTCCAACTAGGAGGGTGGTGCAGCACTGAAATATTACGTAGAGAGGTGGTGGAATCTCCATCCTTGGAAGTTTTTAAGGCCCAGCTTGATAAAGCCCTGTCTAAGACGATCTACCTGGGAATGGTCCTGTTTTGAGCAGGGGGGCTGACTAGATGTGACCTACTGAGGTCCCTTCCAACCCTCATTTTCTATGATTCTAAAACCACTGGGCTACCTCATTAGGGTTCGCTCGATGCTGGGGTTCATTAGAATACAGAACAGCTTCATGCTGTAAATCAAAGTATTTCTTGTAAGGAGAAGCATTTTGGTTGTAAATACAAAGCGATCACAGGCAGAGAGTGTAGCCTACCAAACAGGACAGCGGTTTGGGACCTGGGTTCCATTTCTGACTCTCTTACTGATCTGCTGGGTGAAGTACTTCTGCCCTCTCTTCTTCAGGTTTGTCACCTGCGAAAGGGTGGGGATAAATGACACTCACCCTCTGTGTAAAGCACTCTGAGAGCTACTGTTGAAGAGTGATAATTGAAACACCTGGCTTTGGTAGATGACTTTTCTCGAGTGTACATTAGAGCATAATTTGTAGAGTAAGGCACGACATTGTACATCTAAACATTTACACAACAACGTCCTTTATAATGCTCTGGCAGTACATAAAGATCTCACCGTAAGAAAGAACTAGGTTCATTTTGAGTAAATGCATCATGGCCTTGCCCTATAGAAAGGTAGATATTAATACAATTGCGCAGAATGTTCCATACACTCCTTGACTTAAAAAAAAGAAAGAAAAATAAAAACCTCAAGATGCAATTATTTGCAGCTTGCAAAGCTGTTTAAGCAGAGAAATTTAATATATGAAAATTATCTTTCACCCAGTCAGTATCTGCTTGAAATGGTTTTGCAGCATCATATTTGTAGTTAGCTCTTTGATAATTGGCTCCATTAATAATAATCACCCACATTTCCTAATGATTGCCTGAGCACTTGGGATCAACGTGTCAGTCTTAGAATGTATCAGATGCATGGTAGTAAAACAGATGTTGCTTTAAAATCACCTGGGTCTATAACATCTTTACAGGCGCCAGAAGAAAACAATTTATTTTTTGTTTCTTTTTATACAGACCTGGCTACAACATAGACAAGAGTGAGGAAAGAGACTGATTACTGCCAGTTCAGAGACAGGTATATAGGTATCATTACACATGAAGGTTTCTTGTACTGTCTTTATCATTGGTAACTTTATATTTAAAATAGCCCTCCCTAGCATGTGTGGTGTTTTCTGAACATTCAAGAAGGAAGGATCCCTGCTCAAAGGAGTTCAGAGTTTAAGGAGGGACTTCAGGGAAAGCGATAGGTCAACAGCCCCTCTTCATTCAAGCCATGGCTGTAAGAGGCAGTCAGAGTCGGCGTTTAAGAGGTATTTTCTTTGAACAATGTCAGAGCATTTACAAATCAGAATTTTTACCATGCTCAGTGAAAGGGAAATGTTTTAGGCCCATATTTCCAGTGCCCAGGATAGGTCTGCAAGATAGTTCTCTCCTTATCCCAGAGATGGATAATAGGGTAGCCTAGGCACAAAAAGCCTTAAGAGGCCAACTAGCGCACAGGGAAAAGAGCAGGGAATGACTCATGCCATGGGAAATGACTCATGCCATGGGTCAAACTAAGAGAGGCAGATAAGGAGTTGCAATGCCAGCTTTACACTGTGACCTCCCCCTTGAAACCTCCTGGGTTGACTATCCTGGTTTTAGGGGTGCTGTGAAACACAGTGGGCACAAAGCAATGTGTGACCTACCATCTCCATTTTATGTATAGATGTATAGATGGAGGCAAATCCAGGACAGTTAAGGGGTGCAGTTGCACTCCTCTTTCTTTACAGCCTCTGCACTCCCCAGCTGACCTGGGTGCAGGAGGACTCCCAGAGCCACTCCTGTACTGCTCCAGCTACAGATTGGGGTCACACAGGGCCCAGACTCAGCAGGGGACAGTAGCAGCAGCAGGTCATTCTGGCCTGCAGGCTGAAAAGACTGATGACCACTATCCGAGAGCAGAGGTTGGGCACCTTTCAGGAGCTGTGGGACAAAATAATGCAGCTCAGCCTGAGGAGGGCCACCTTTTGCAACCTGAACACCAATGACACTTCTCTTGCCTTTGAGGAGCATGCTTTTGCTGCCAGATTGCTGCCATTATCCCAGTTCTATGGGGTAGAAGAAATCACTTGGTCATAGGTTGCCAACCCTTGGCCTAGAGGCACTGATTTCAAATGCTCCTCAACCCAGTACTAGCTACCGTGCCTGCATACCAGTCGGTTCAACTCCCACATTAGCTCCAAAATTGATGTGACGCCAAACACTCCTGCTCTGCTGACACACCGCTCCTGCAATCAGCAATATTTGGGTGAAGGCAGCCTTTGAAAATCAACAAGGTAGAAAGAAAAGAGTACCTGTAACAATCAACTTCTGCTTGACTCAGTCACAGATGTACTGAAGGAGCCAGACGATAAATAAAAAATAGCTCTTCCACATCAAGAGAACCAGTAGTATGTGCACGTCTGGGAACAGAATGATAAAATGCAACTGGCAAAAAGGCAGAACAATGCTGCGAAGGGAATACTGGTAAGAATAATGCTCCCTGTGTACATCATAGCTGGATATGTTGCAACCGGCTTGTCAGTGTGAAAAGGGGCAGATAAATGCTAGGAAGTAACTTCCAAGGGCATCCAGTGCTTCTGCAGATCCTTCATGTGGGTTCTGGAAGGTGTGTGGTATTGACATTAAAATTAATATATGGAGACAGACACATACTCAGGTAGCTTGTGGAATCTGGGTCTCGCTTCTTCCAGGGTCTCAAGTGGAAGAGTGTCTGTGTCTTGCATTAGAAGTTGCATATTTTCTTCAGAAGTTGCTTCATACCCTGTAACAGGGAGAAAAGAAAAAAAAAAAAAAAAAAATCAATAAATGCATTTTGAAAAGTGGGCTATGAAGTAAATCTCATTGAACACTGCAGTTTATATGAATTCTGTTAAAGGGAAAAAAAGAGGGATGTAGTTAGCTGTGTTAGTCTGAAGTCGGGCAGAAGGCAGTGTAGATGCACAACAATAGACGAATTAAATAAGATACATATAGGGCATAAGCTCTGGTGAACTTGAGCTCACTTCATCAGATGCTGTGAAAGGACAAGCATAGAGCAATGCAGAACGTGGAGTGAATGATTTGAATACAAAAGGAGGGAAGGGAGGAGGGAAAGGAAGGTGAGAGAGGGCCCGGTGCTGGGAGAGGCATACAAGCAAAGACCCTGTGGGAACAAAGAGGTCACAAAAGTTAATCCGCAAAAGGGGTGTAGGTTGTGCTATCTTCACACCATCACCCTAAGCACACAGCCAAGCTCTACATTGCAACTGTATCTGCTCTGATCCCACTGACTGGGATGAGGAGGGTCTGGCGCAGGATCTGGAGCAGGAATTCCTGCCATTACAGTACAATCCCAGTACTCAAACCAACAAAGCCAGACTCAAAACTTCACTGACCAACTCCAATACCAGCTTCAAGACAAGAACAACAGAACCTCCACACATACCTTGCCTGCCTATGTCCTTAGACCAACATGGCTACAACCAAAAACCAACTCATACAAAGCACTGGTATGAGAACCAGGGACCCAGAGGAGAGAGCTAAGCAGCAGGGGTGGGGGCAGTGAGGGACACACATGGAAGAAAAAAGGACCCAGAGATCTTGACAGAAGTAGACTTGGAAATGGGGATGGAGCAGAGCGCCACAAGAAAGTGGAGATGGTGAATGGTAGTGATGAAGACAGCAAGGACTCAGGGGATACTGGTTGTCCACGGAAGCAAAGACCCTAGTGGGGAAGTGCAGGTGGGGAAGGACTTGGAGAGGGGAAAAAACAGATCTGGGGTGGAAGGGGAAGAACAAAGAGAACCTGCAAAGGGGCACAATGGGAGATACTGGCATAGGGCAGAGCGGGGTCATGGAGGACACAGATTGCGGGCCTGATCGCTGACCTGCGCCTGACGTCGGCATTTGACAACTGTCTGATTAGATGTGATCTGCTTTCACAATGCTTTTCCATTCAATCATGTAAGCATCTCAAGACATGTAGGACTGAAAGGGCTCAATTCTCCACTTCCTGGCTTTCTAGGGCTTCAAGGGCACCAGCCCCAGGCACTGACTTACAGTTGGCAGAAGACTGGCAGCCACCACTACCACCACCACTGCCGCTGCCCAGGGCGCAAAAACTGTTTGTTATGCCCACGCTAGGCTTATCCACCCACGTAGCCACCCTGGTGCAAAATGTCTAAAAAGCTGTCAGGCACAAGGTGGTGTTATGTTCACTTCACGCAGGGGATATGAAGGGAGTCACAGCTTTCTGAGTTAGTTTCCATAGTCACAAGGAGCGTCTGAAACCTAAGCAGCACCGAGAAGACTGGGGGAGGACGGAGGACCTCGTAACAGGGACAATATGCTCTGCCGAATGAAACTCTGAAGTTAGCAACTCCTTAGAGGAAGTCAGGCACGTGGGACCTCCCTGTAGGTAAGGATAAAAATGGGAGGAGCTTAATGCAGTCCGTAAAGTGTAGTCAGTGGCTAGGCTCTTGCAGTATATTCCAGACAGCTGAAATATTCAATGCCATAAAAACTAGGGTTTATAACAGAAAACGCCAGAAGGAATATGACATTGCATTCAGCAAAGAACTGAAGCGCAAGTTCAGC
>NW_005841874.1:3691549-3704793 GCF_000455745.1 Alligator sinensis
AAAACACTATCTGCCCTTCCTAAAGACAAGAGTTAGCGGGACACCAGCAGGGTTTAACTGCTTGCTTAGCCTAGTTCTCGTGGCTAATTGAAATGATTCTCTCTCACGCGTGCACTTGGAAACACAATGTGATTTTTATGCAGGATGAGCAATGGTCCTATCTCTGTGTAGTTCTATATCTGCAGCAGGGGACAAATACAAGCAAAGAGTTTTAATTCTGTAACATGCTGCAACTAGGCTGAACTTGTTATTAATGACACTCCAAAAGCTAATAAGTTTCCAAATTAGACTCCAGAGGCTTGGTGATGTTCCTAGTAGAGTCATTAGCAAAATTCTCAATGACTTAAGAGATTTGGACCTCCAGAAGATAACAGAATTCAGGATTAGACACCGCAACCTTGTTAAGAGGGATGATTGCCACTGCTCATTCATTTGGTTCAGACCTGGGGTTTATAACTCATGAACAGTTGGAACTTTTACTTGGTATCATAAAGAAGTTTTGCTGATGCCTCAAGCTTCTCTGCGACTCTGCTTAGTTCAAACTCCTTTCCAGTACAAGGATAAATGAACAACATACCAAGCAGCTTGAAGGTAATTTTCTTTCATTCTGTTTTAATTTTTTCGCAAGACTGCATTTGCCAAGTGGTATTTCTATAGATACAATAATTTGCATAATATTAAGAAGATATGCATGTGCAGCATGGCATGGGTCCTTATCCCCACAGGTTTTTGCATACAGAAAGATATGTGGAACGTACTGGGTACATGGTAGCTTATTAGCTTGCTAACACTTGCTTCACAAGGCATCTGTGGGCAATTCCTAGCTGTTCACCTCAGTGATATGATACTGCTAACCAGTAACAGGTCATGGAGAAATCAGAATGATAATCCTGAGCCTTTACACATAGCACAGGACTTCCATCTGAGGCTCTCAAGGGTGAGGCAGCCTTTATTAAGGGAGGTAAATAAGTGCATGCCTAATTTTGAGCACAAGAAATCCTACTGAAGTGAAGTCTACACTATTAAGCTTTGCAATACCTAACCATGTAAGTATAAATATTATTCCTATTTTACTGGTAAGGAAATGAAGGTATGCCAGCAATGTAGCAACACAGCATTTAAGAGCAGTAGCCTGGGGTGCCCCGGCAACAACCTCACTGCCGCATTTCCAGCAATCCAGCATTCAGAAGAGAAAGGCAGTTATAAACAGTGACTTAAGTATCTAGCATGAAGGGAAAAGCATGAGTAAAATGAGTTTATATATCATGCTCGTGTCTTGAATAGTCTGCCGTATGACTGACAAGGAATAACACCAGGTTTAGCAAAGGATGGCAGTTTCTGTTGTGTCTTCTCATACTGTAATGTCACCACGGACACTGATACAGGGCAAATTCATTATGAGAAGGACAGCTAGAGTTAACAGTCATGTGTTTCTCTTTCTGTGTGTGGCAAGAACATTAGGGCTCCAGATAAATCATTTAGCACTACAACAGAGACATTACTGACAAGGCCTCTCCAGTGACCAATTCCCCCTGCTCTAGGTTAGAGTCTTCAATAAAAGTTGCACACCCACCATGACAATTCTCATGTTTACCTGACCAACCCACTCCTTCTGCTAGCTAGTCCTACTCAGGCACCACATGAACTTTTAGATGTTTTTTTCTTGTACCTGTTTAGTCTTTGTTAACAGCTCCAGTGCTAGCAGGAAGTTTTTGTCAAAAGATATTTGCTTTTCCCATCAAAACTAGTACATTCTACCAAGCAGTTAAATGTGCCTTTGTTAGGAACATTGCCAGTGAAAAGCAGGGAAACACCACACCAGAATACCCGATGGCTTAGGGATTAGACCACTCATCTGTCTTGCAGGAGACCCATGTTTGACTTCTATCTGATTCAGACAAGAGACTTAAAACTCAATCGCCCATATCACAGTTGAGTGGCCCAACCATTGAACTATTGGGTTTTCTGGGTTGGAGCTGTTAGTAGGTCTCTGTCTTTTTTACCTTGAGAAATTTCATCCCAGAAATGAGAAAATTCCCTTGACAAAAGATTAATTGAAACTAGTACATTTCTACTAAGAGTTTTGGTTTTAGTGAATCTGCATATCCAGCAACATACTGCTGGAAAGTTTCTGAACAGTTCTATTAAAAACCTTTCTAAATTCTAATATTATAAGTCTTAGTCTGTCTGTCCATAATGCTTTATTTGCGCCCTGATTGGTTGTCTGAAACAACCAATCAGAGTGCTTCAAGAGCAGTCTGGACAAGAGATGGTGGCAGTACAGTGGAGCACCAACATGACAGTGGGGATGGAGGTCAGCAGCACTGGCCTCGCCCCTGCCCCCCCTGGCCCTGCTACCTGGAGATGGCGCCAGCAACAGAGTGAATGGAGCGGGGAGGTGAAGCCCCGGACCCGAAGTAGGCGGGGGGGGGGGAAATGGGCACAGTCCTGGCCCTGGTCCTAGCTCCAAAAGTGGCAGGGGGGAAGGGAGGAAGTAGGCCCAGTCCTGAAGCAGCAGGGGGTTGGAGGGGGGAGCAGACCCAGTCCCAAAGTTCCAAGGGGGAGGGCGGGGGCAGGGGGCAGCGGGCCCAGCTCTGAAGCAGCAGGGGGAAGGGGGCAGGAAGTGGACTTCCATTTCCACTCACCCCCACCATTCTTGACAGGCAATTTGCTAGCTCTAGTCTATGTTTTTTTAGGAACCAGCAATGACCTTTGGCTTAAATAAGTCTTTTTCCTCCCTGGTGCTTACATCTGTGGTGTATTTAGAAATGGCAATAACATCCCTTGAAATGTACACAGTATTCCAGATGACATATCACCAATACATTGCACTGTATTAATTAATGATATTAATTAATCAATCAATTAACCTCCCCCACCCTGTATTTACTGGATTCATATCAACTGAAACGTTCTAGGCTTATACATGTCTAGGCTTGTATTTATCTTTCTGGGCTTGTATTCATCTTTTTCATAACCACATCACACTCTTGGCTCTTAGACAGCCTTTAATTAACTAATACACTTCATGCCTTCTCCTCTTTGCCATTTTCAACTGATGAGCTCCCAGCTTTGAACAGAAATTCTCATTATTAAGTAGCTATGGACTCAATGCAAAAACTACTAGGTAAAGTTCTAGGGTCTGTGAGTAGCAGACTTTGCCATAATGGTGTCTTCTGGCTTTGATATCCAGGTCTAGAAACCCCCCCCGGGCAGGAGGCCATCTTCTCCAACTGAGATAATTAAGAAGCAAGCTTCCCTATGAAATAGAAGCTCTCATAAATATGTGTTATGAAGTTCCTGGTTCTTCTCCATGAAGCGTCTAGTACAGGATTGTCAGAAACAAGATACTCGACTAGACAGAACTCTGCTGTGCTCCAGGTTGGGAATTCCAATGTGTTCTCCTGCCCTCCTTTATCTCAGGGTTGAGAAAAATGTTAACTGAAGTCATTTAAATTATGTTTGTGACACTGAACGACTGTGTCTTCTAAGTTTTTTGGGAGCGGCAGAGTAAAGTTGTTTACTGTAACAATGCTCGTTAAATGTATCTAAGTGATTTGAGACATTGGGTGTGTCTACAAGTACATTTAAGTGCGCCTAAATTTAATGTGCATTAGCTTTGTCAGAGCAAAGCTTAGTGGTTGAGTGCCTTGGCACAGTGGAACTTTCTAGCACAAGGCACAGTGAGATTTTGTACAAGGGAATTTCTCGGCACGGTGGAGAACCCCGGCATGGAAAGGCCCCCGCCACTCATATGCAAATTCCCACATTATTATTGGCCGGTTCTAAATTATTCCTACGTGGCGACTAGCAATTGGCTTGCTAGCCGTATAAAAGGTTGGAGCAGTTTCCGCCCAAGTTGGAGAACTCCGCGCCCATCTCGGAGTGAACGTGGCGGACTGATCAGCCGCTGACTCCCCGTTGCCGACCGACCCCGACGTACCCCCGTGTCCTGCATGCTCGTGTTTAGAAAGATCTCTCGTCTTATCAGAGCTCCTCGGTTAAACTGTAACTGAAGTTTGAAGTTAACTTTCTTCCTATGGTGTACATCTCGACAGTGTAAGTAAAGCCATCTTTGTTTGAACCAGTACGCGTTTGTGCCCAATTCTACTCCAGCGGTTGAAAGTACCCATCTGTACGTGCCGGGTTTGTGGCCACAACCCAGCCGACCCTTTCCCGGATCCCCCTTGGCCCCCACAAGCTTAATGTACATTATGCGGGTCTAGGCAGGCATCGAAGCTCATTAATGCTAAAATTAGTCCCAAGTCATTCCATACACACAGTATTAATGTGCTTTAGCTATTTACACCTACATTTGATACCTGCAAATGCATTTGCAGGTATCAAATTTTGGCGTGATTAGCCCCAAATCACCATTTTTAAAGTGCATTAAGCACAGATGCATGCTCTGATGCACCTTAAATTTTGGCTAATGCACCTTAAAATGCCTTGTATAGAAGCACCCATTGAGTCCATTTTGGAGAAAGGCTTAAACTTACATGCCTAAATCACTAGAGAGATATTTTTAAGAGTGCCTCAGTAACATTCTGCACCGTGACTGGCACAGAGAACTACACCTGCTGCCAGTGGTTTTCTACTGATAAAAACTGCAAGTGGGGTTGAACAAACAAATTTCAGAGGATTTAGTAAGAACCAGGATTTACTATGGAACTAACGCTGTAGAACAAAAGTATTGCAGTTTGATTCACATTTACTAGAAAGGAACAGCAGACACACAGAAAGTGTAGTTAATGTGCTTTAAATTTAGTACCACCATTACGAGGTACTAAAAAAAGGTGCATTAGCCTATTTTAATGTGCATTAGATAAAGAGCATGGGTTTTGTGGAATGTTTTAATGCGCATTAAAATAGGCTAATGAACATTAAAGTGCACATGTACATGTTCCATGGTAAGCTTTCATGTTCCTCTTAAACTCACTATAATTTGCTTATTTGTCCATACACTTTGCATCTTTGATGATCTTGTTTAATGCTGAGCCACTTATCTAAATTAACTGTGTTCAGTTATGTTTACATTAGATCTGGGTTGTCTTGTGTTGCTGTTACATGATCTTGCTTTTTTGCTGTTGTTCATCTTTAGTGATCTTTTTTGGCTTTCATGGTTGAACTCTTCTCTTATCTCCCATTGCTCATAATTGCCAGATGGCTCCTAGTGTATTTTTGAATTCTGAGTTCAAATAGGGGAGTATTTGTCACTGAAGAGGTATGCTCTGACTTCTATTAGCAAACTGCTTGAAAAAACATGACTGGCACTTTTTTTATTCTTGAATTTAAGCATATGGTGGAGACAAGATCTTTCCATTACAGACATTCATCCTTCTAGCTATCTCTACTCCGCGTACTTGACCGTTTTTGTCTTAAAGACTGCATCCCTCCAAGTTACTTAACAAACACTTCTCCTTTACATGCAAAAGCAGTTCCCATTTTGCTTCAGGAAAAATCCCCACATTTTAAAGCAGTCTGGGGAAGTGTGCAGGACTCTTTCAGGTCCCAAATTAAAGGGAGAAGAATATTAGTTTAATCCACCTAAAACTGGAAAAACAAGAGCAAGTGGCTTCAGCTTTCACTAAAAATGAGCTTTAGTACCAAAGTTCACATTTGAATGGTGTATTCACATACTACAGGTATAAACACCTCTACTAAACTGCCATGCAAGCAAAACTGGACATCTAGTTTGGGTTGCAGTGTGGCTACTTATATGGTGTTGTGTCAGTTCAGCCATGCTCCAGTTCGCCTGCTCTCTGCAGAGATGAGCATGCTCAACTTAAGTGGAAGTTGAGATTCCCTCAGTATGTCCCAGGACAGCAACAGCAAAAGCAATTAAAAAAACCCAAAAACTTCTTAATCCAGAATGCAGGAAGCTCCATGACAAAAAATTCCTGACTTCTCTAGAAGGCTGCTCTTCTAACGGGATGCAGTACCCAGACCCAGATATCCATGTTGTAGCTGTATTGGTTTAGAGGAAAAAGCAATCAGAGCTCCTGGTAGAGGTGATGTCTTTTATTAGACGAACAAGATTTTTGCAAAAGTCTCTTTAAAATGCAAGCTTTCAGGCACAAACACCCTTCAGGCATCAGAGAAAAGATTGTAAAAGGTCTCCGGGGTAAAAATGAAAGTTCAGATTTCATAGGATTTCACAGCAGAGTCAGTAGATGGAATAGTCCTCTGGGCAGGCAGGTCTTAGCTGGGAAGGTGCCTCTCAGCTGTCTTGTGAGGCTCTGCTATGATGCAAATTACCTTGAATAAAGGCAGGAGCAGTATCTCGGGTTTCAGGTGGTCAAAGTTGTACTTGGGTTATACTTTGACCACCTGAAACCTGAGATACTGCTCTTGCCTTTGTTCAAGGTAATTTGCATCATCCTGCCAAAATACAACTTTGACCACCTGAAACCTGAGATACTGCTCCTGCCTTTGTTCAAGTTAATTTGCATCATCACAGAGCCTCCTAAGAGAGCTGAGAGGCACCTTCCCAGCTAAGAACTGTTGCCCAGAGGAGTTTTCCATCTATTGATTTTTCTGTGAAATCCTATGAAATATGAACTTTCATTTCTACCCAGGAGAAATGTGACAATCTTTTCTCTGATGCCCGATGAAGGGTGTGTGTGTGTGTGTGTGTGTGTGTGTGTGTGTGTGACAGCTTGCAATTAAAGAATTTTGTTTCACAAAAAATCTTGTTGGTCTAATAAAAGATATCACCTCTACCACGTATCCAGACTCACACCCTTATCCACCCAATCCCTACCTGATTTCTTCTGTAGTCAGAAAATTGCTTTACCATCCATCATTGGTCCCTGCCATGCTGCACTTCACGGGACTTGACTTCTGCAACCTCTCACACTAGTTGTTGACAAACTTTTAGTGATGGTACAAATTATTTCAGTGTCAGGATTGTCAATTGCTTAGCAAACCTATGCCCTGGATATACTTTGCAAGGAAGAAAGCAGCTCCTCATTTGCCATATAGCCTAGGTGCGAGGTAGTATGTAAGAAAACATCCAGCATGATACAAAATGTCTGTAAGCTGTATTCAGAGCGCTGGTGCTTTAAAAGCGGCAGTAGAACTTCAATGGCAAATAAAATGACAGCCTATTGTCTTACATAATATTTGAAGCTATGAAGCGTCTTCACTAAGGATTAGTTTATGAGCATCAAAGAGTTGGGGAGATGCAGGTGGCATGCCTTGTGATGGGATTTAATAAAGTAGATTCGCCTACCAACAACATGCCCAAATCTTGTCTCAGAAATATAATTACTTTTGGTGCCAATCATTCTCTTTATGTTCCTTCCATTTTTTCCCCCCCCCGTCTCCATTCTTTCAAATATACCTTCTTCCAGAGATGACATTCCTCTATCCATAGAGTACATCGTGTCACCAGACTTTGAAGATATGTACATGAAGTGCCAGTTGGATGTGGCAGAATATAAAATGTGCGCTGCTAAGAATTGCTTCTCAGTGCAGTATCCGATGAATAAAGGCATGCATGCGGAAATCACTTGAGATAACTAAAATAGACAGATTAGATGTTATCAACGGAGATGCCAGAATTATATTCATATACTAGTAGGGATACTGGATTACTTTTCTAAAATGCAGAGCAAAGACATTGGAGTGACACACAAAAGACTATTAGAAAGGTATCTCTGAAGGTCAATGCATCCTGGAGCTACCCCTAGATTGGAAATCAGAATCTAATCTTTATAATAATGAAAAATAATTTGGATGCCTTGACTTGCTCAGTACAGCCTTCAGCCCCGATTCTATGAGTCATTACTACCTAAAGTAATGCTTACCTTCAGGAGCAAGAGGACAAGAGCTTTGATGTTACTAATAACAGCCGTAAGTCCCTTATTTGGGAAATGTTTGCAGGATCAGGTCTTTAAATCACACTAAATATTTACAGCAAAATCTGAAAACCTCAAAGTAAATGGTTTTGCATTTCATCTTAAAAGTTTCAAAATCTGTCTCATTTCATAGCAACTCTTCCCGATTTCTTTGAGTGATGGAAATAAGAGATAGGATCATTGGTCTCATTTTCAAGATTATATATAAAAAAAAAATTAAAATTTACCTTAATTTACTATTCAAAATTTCATTTTTGAGAACGAGCAATCCTATCTTAAAAACAAAGAGTCAATAATTGAAAATCCCCGTATTTGGATTTCAAAATTGATCCATTAATGACATTTTCACATGCATCTCATTTCCTGGAGGATGAGGTTTATCACAAGCATTTATTCAAAATTCCCCACGCTCTTTTTTTGGGAAGTGAAAATGTAAAATAGCAATGAAAGCTCTAATTGGAAAAAAAAATCACAACTCAATATTTTTGATCAGCTGTGTTTCTACCACATTTTTTTTCCATTTCATTTTCGGGAAAATTTTAATTTTTTTCCCCTCTTTCTTGTGGTTGTTGGAATTACATTGTGGCTATGATGGTCCAGGAAATGTTCATGAGGCAAGGACTTTTGTGGGTGAAACTTTTTATTGGATCAACTGCATAGTTGGGAGAGACTGAGACAAGCTTTCAGGTAACCTGAGGAAGGGTACTTTGTGCCCACAAGCTTGTCGAGACCTTTGAAGCCAATCGATTATGCAGGAAGACAGGGTACATGAACTTCGCACCAGTTTACAAACTGCTCTTTGATTTGTTAGTTTTGACATTTTTTTCCTAAGAGCACTTAGCTTGTTCCAAGTCTTAAAAGGTCTGTATTGTACTTTTCAATTTCTTTTACTAATTTCAAAACAGTCATTCCTTTAGGAGTTCAAATGATAAAGCTAAATCATAAATTATGAATTAAAGCTTCTGGTAAGTAACCCTGAACCCAGCATTTATATTTTACTCTCTCATTCTTTTTTATATCACGGTTTCTCTTCTACAAAGTTTATTATTTATAATTTATAAAGGGCCATGTGTGCTCCCAGTTCTTGACAAATCAGTAAGTATGCTTGGTCCCTGCCCAGAGGACCTTCCAATTTATATGGAAAAGGATGTGGGATTTTTATGAAACCTTCCTCAATCTTACGTTACGGAATAGCAGCTAAGCATGTTAAAAGAAAATCGAGTTTCAGTACTGACCAAACAAGTCCTAGAGTATTTTAAAGTCTTACTTGCTGTCATAAGAAATCCGATGTGTTGGTTATATGGGTCTTAGTTGTTTATAGGGGTGATTTGCCTAATGACGATCTGGAATCCCATTTGACTATTGAATCCTATTTCCTTTCCACCACCAATGAGGGTTGTATCAGAAATTTTGGTCTCTCTCCTAATATAACCTTGATTCACCAAAGGACTTCATTTTCTAAGGTATTTAGGCCAGAGGTTGTTGCAGTCTGGGTGTGTCTGCACAAGATGCTTTACTTGAGATTAGCATAAATTTCAGTGCAGTAAACACTGTTTACACATGCAGATGCTTACTGCACAGTAATTTGCCCTAATTGCAAGTACATTTGCTACCTGTAAATACAGGTAGAAAATTTACTCATGATTAGTTACTGCTCAGTAGCATGTGTAGATGCTAACTGGGAGCAAATTTGTTCCCGGTCAGCCCCACCATGAGGGGGCCAGCCTCAGGCTAACCCCAGGGCCCCAGGGCTGGGAGCTTCCCCTGCCCCAGTGCTGGGCCAGCTCTATGCCTGCCCCAGCCCAAGACACTGAAGAGCCTGTGGGGACACTGGGGCACTTGCAGACAGACAGCCTGTGCACACTGCTGGCTACCACATCCCACAGGACTGGCCCAAGAGCAGCTGCAACAGCCTGTCCTGGTGCTACTCTCTGGCACTGCATTGCTGTGCAGCTGCCAGGCCCATGCCATCCAGCTGCACTGGGTGCTGCAGGGACCCCGGGCCACCTGCAGCCAGCCTGTGGCCACTGGTCCCACTCCAGGTGGCTCCAGGCTAACTGTAACAGCCTGACTGAATGCTGCAGCTGGTGCCTGGCACTGCATACCCACAAGACTGCCTGTCCCATTCTCTGCCCCTGCACGCACCTGGCCGGGCCCACCAGCACCAGGCCTGCTACAAGGAGGCCCAGTGAGCCATTGCAGGAGCCACATTGGCCTCCTCTCTGACACCACACACCACCTCCTGGGGTCCAAACTGGTCCTAGGAGGAGACTGTGGACCTTGTGGCACTGTGGGGTGAAGCTGAGTCCTCAGTCAGTTTGCGTGGAGTAGATGCTCCAATGCACAGATCTACAAGAGGCCATCAGGCCACATGCAGAAGTGCGGACATGACCAGTCAGTACGCCAGTGCCACAAAGTCCAAAAACTTGTGGCCGCAGTTGGTCATGGTCACTGACCACAACCGCTGGTGCAAGTCCATGCCCTTTATGTGGCAGCTGGATGACATCCTTGCACCCCGGGATGCTGGCCACAACTGTGCCGTATACTCTAGCATGGGCAGCCAGCCCAAGCCTCTACTGCAGCTTGGTACCCGCGGTGACGCATCACCAGAGGAGGGCCCCTCAGCCACAGGAGCCCATCCTGCCATGCTCCCCACCCCGTCATTGTCCAGGAGCTCTGAGAACCTGGGCCAGTGCCTGCCCTGTCAGCTCCATAGCTTCAGCCCCACCCACGAGGGCAGGCTGGCCATGACACCACCAGCTGCCAGCAGCTTCAGCTCCTCCCCAGAGGAGGGCCCTGCCCGGGCAACCCAGAATATTTGCACATGTAAATGCACCCTCTGAGGGGCAAATACTTGAGAGTCAGAATTTAGCTTGGTAGAGAAGATATGATAATTATACAGGGACTGAAATACATCATCATGTTCCCATTTTTACAGTATCCATTTCTAGTTACTTAAGGACAAGTGAACTAATTACTGGCTCATCCTTGTTGATATGATAGGACCCTACAAATGTCTCCTTCAGGTTTAAATACGTTATGTAAAATAGTACATCTTACAGCGCCTGCCCTTACTGAACTGACAAGTAAGCTGCAATTACTAAATATTACTGGGTTCATCTGTTTTTCCCCCTAGGTTTTTCTGATCAAGAGTTGCGCATTCAAAATGTAATTCCCTGAGAATTTCAGTCAAACTTCTACTGTAATCTGCAGTAATTAAGTAAAGCATGTAAATATACTGTGGAATATTCCTGTTAAACTCCTTAGGTTAGCATGTTCAATGAGCATATATGTACAAGGAGTGATGTCAAGCAGTAGAAACGTTTTAAAACACGTTTTTATGCATCCTTGCAGAAATACATGAGACTAGACTTACAGTCTTTCTGATCTCCCAGTGCTCTCTGTTTTCTCAGAAAATGTTCTTGACTGTGCACTAGTTGCAGCATTTATTTGATTCTCCTACAATCTTTTTTTTGTGCTAAGTTCCTAACCATCAATCCAATAAAAGATATTACCAAACAAATCTTGCCTCTTGCATCTTACGTGGACCGCCACCGCTACAACCCTCAGAACTACAAAACTCATGGGGGCAGAACCATTTGTGGTTATTTGTAGTGTAAAGTCCACAACATAGTAACAGAGTCCATAAAAATAACAGCCATAAATTAGAAATCTACCTAAAATAGAATTTTTAGCCTGATACAAATAGGGGTAATATTCTAGCTCCATTTGAAAGTCATTAAATGTCCCCTTGTCCTTGTGTTATAAGACAGGGAGAACAGAAGTTTCCAATTCACCTTTTCTGGTCTATTCAATATTGCAAATATTTTTATTGAGTGTCATCTTCAGTCTAAAGTAAACAATCCCATTCTTTGTCTCCTTATAGCATAGTTTTTCCAGATCCCTAATATTTTTTTCCCCCATTTTCTGGATCCTCCCTCCAATTCTGCAATATCTAGTTTTTGAGATGGAAAGTTCAATACTGCTGTCTCACCTAGAATGTATCACTGATTTATAAAGTTACTTTATAATATTGTCCTTCTAATTCTCCAGCCCAGTCCACATGCAGGTCAACATTGCGTTTTGGCTGCAACTGCACATTGTGAGGAGGTCAACTGAAAGAAGCAAGTTTTAGCAACATGCTGAAGTATGATGAATTGCATTGGCACAGATCAAGCACTTGGGGGATGAAGAAAACTGAAATATATTTTTGAAAAGGTAGAGGAATCAATTAACTGAGTTACAATGTATTAGGTAGAGAAAATAAAATTTCAGTGACCAAGAAAAGAAATGCTCAACCCAGCTTTCCACAGGAAAAAGGAAAGGACAATTTTAGAAATGCAGTGGAAGTCTTGATAGGATATTGCAAAATCCAGAAGGGGGGGGGGTGCAGAATTAAAGACGTAGCATGGGAGAAGTGGATGAGGACCAGATTGACAGAAGAATATGGACACACAGATTGAGGGATACTCAGGCACCACTATGGTGGGGGCCAAATGGATAGCTAGGTCAATGGAGGCAAATAAATTGACTCTTGGCATCAAAATCTGCCTTCTGGTAACATCCATTGATGTTACCAGAAGGATTAACTGTTGCCCAAATGATCTGGAACTTAGAATTTCTTGAAGCCCGCATCACTGCTTTGCTACTTTTCTAAGCTGTGAACAAATGTTAATAATTGTAAGAGACAAAAAAAAAAAAAAAAAAAATATCTGAAGAAAGCTGCCAGCCAGCCTCCCCAGTCTGTCATGCTCTGAGCCTTAGGTGCTTGAAATGCCTTATCCTCCCGCCATGGGAAGATCTAGGATTTTGAAAAGGAGGGTGAAGATGGTGTGGCATTATCATACAAAACTCGTACACATTTTTTTTTTCCTTCAGTTAAGGAGAAACTAAGAGTTTTTCTAATACGGTAGGAGGCTAGCGCTATATTATTCAGTTTAAGATCAAAGCAAAAACAAATGTAAGTATTGGAGTGTGCAGTAATTTGCTACAGAAATTATAAAGTTAAAAAACAAAACAAAACCACACAACAGAGGTGGCAAAAATAGGCCAAGGACATTGTATCATTAGTACTGTAGTCATTATAGTTAAACGTGCATCTCTTATTTGGATTCATAAAACAAAATCTAGCCTTCTTGAGTGTCTTGACAGTGCCGCCAATACTTCACTGTCAGTTATTTCTACACCTGTATTACCACACCGGAGTTAAGGTTTTTAGCTAGAGCTAGAAACCAGTCTGTAGGGCTGTGAAATAGAAAAGAGATGTTACCAGGAATGGCTGACAGAGAGCAGAATTGCCGAAGAAAAGACAGTCTGAATAGTGGGACATCAAGACCATTAAAAAGGTCATTAACATCTGTGAAGTGGAGAGCGATCAGCAGG
>NW_005841874.1:3704824-3707527 GCF_000455745.1 Alligator sinensis
AGTTATGAAGCCAAATGACTGTCGGCACTACCTGCATGGCAATGATGCTGCCCCTCCCAGGCTGTTGCTTTTAAAGCTTGGGTGGACCAGTAACCAAAGGAGAGGAGGGAGATGTGCATCTCTACCTCCCCCCGCCAATTCACACAAGCAGCTGTACTCGGACTGCAAGTCCTTTGAGGCACAGGCCACCTTTTTGTTCTACTTTTATAGTATGCCTGGCACAACCACTTTCTGATCTTAGGAATGGTGGCAATACAAATAATATTATTAAAATATATCCTTATGAGGTCTATAATTAGGGACTTACCTAAAAAGGATTTTTGGTGGCCTGCTCACAGTGCACAGAGCTGCGCCTCACCACCGATTTGTGAAGCCCACATGGGCAAGGAGGGACGAGGGGGCAGCTGCCATCTTGGCTGCTCCCCCCCATGCCACTTTGTCAGCTGGTGCTTTGCCCTCCCCCACCCCTGGCAGGCCATGAGGACCACTAGCTCCCACTTGAGAGCCATCATTTCTAGTATGCTTTTATTTTGGGGGTGCAATGCCATGGGAAACTGATGCAGGTGCCATTTTTCACAGCAATCATGGAAACCCCCGCTTTTCATGGTTTCTGTGAAAAATCACGTCCATGCCACTTTGTCAGCTGGTGCTTTGCCCTCCCCCACCCCTGGCAGGCCATGAGGACCACTAGCTCCCACTTGAGAGCCATCATTTCTAGTATGCTTTTATTTTGGGGGTGCAATGCCATGGGAAACTGATGCAGGTGCCATTTTTCACAGCAATCATGGAAACCCCCGCTTTTCATGGTTTCTGTGAAAAATCACGAAAGCAAAATTTAAGCAGGTCCCTATCGATAATGTTAGTTTCAAGATGTGCTACATGTTGCCATTAGGTTATTCTCAGCCGTTTTGGACCATAAAAATATTGCACGGACGATATCCTTATATACCGCATTGTGGCCCCAAGCCATCAGCATGGTTATGTCCATGTTTAAATTGAAGTGAACTTTAGCCATTTCATGGGATCCAGTTAGACTGTTCAGGTCCTGAATGCTTTGTAGAGGTCAGCATCTTTGCTAAGCCCTATTACGTTTAACTCAGCCCTAACTTGGATCTGTAGGAACAGCTCTAGTTCGGTTTGTAGGTCCAGATGCTCTCTTTCAGCATCCTCAAGCTTTGTTCTTTCAGGCAGGAAAACAGAAATGCTGAATGCCACAGCACTGGGGGCTGGATCTGGCCATGAGCATCCCTGCACTAAAGTGTTTATGAATGAAACCATCCCAGTGCCCTGTGGGATGTTGCTGTAATAGTAATAGCTTCTAGGAAGAAAGAATGACCTTGTAGTTCAGACAGAGATCAGGTGCCAGCAAGTCACAGCTCTGCCTCTGACTCACTCGACAACTTTGAGTACACCGGTGATTTTTTTTCTGTGACTCAATGCATTCAAATTGGAATGGTGATTACTACCT
This sequence comes from Alligator sinensis, assembly GCF_000455745.1. Taxonomy (NCBI): domain Eukaryota; kingdom Metazoa; phylum Chordata; order Crocodylia; family Alligatoridae; genus Alligator; species Alligator sinensis. The sequence goes on from NW_005841874.1 coordinate 3,706,293, forward strand.
ACCTCACAGCAAAGGCAGATTCATTAATACTCATAAAATGCTCTCAGATATTTCAGACAAAAGGTGGCATGGAAACGCAAAGCATTTTTATTATATCAATTAGATAAAGAATTGTAATGTGATCATTACAAAACTAAAGCTCATGCTTTGATGGGATGATAGATATTTTAGGATCACAGAGACATATAAAAACTGTATCTCGGATGTTTTAAAATATCTGCTGCAATAGAAACACAAGAAAGCATATCACATTTGATTGTACAATGACTGTAAAGCAAGCACTAAATTAACTGGATTCTGTTCTTCAGGTTTGTACCTGAAACAATACATCTGTGCTAGCAAGTGATAACTTAACAATGTCTTAAAATTATATGGTATCTTTTATCCTGATGGATCCTAACGTGCTGTGAAAGTGGATTTACAGGTATATATAGTAATCTTTTAACCTATCACTGCCATGCAGGCACAAGCCTGAGATGAAACCTAATAATTATTGAGTAGTACACAATAACTATGACAGGTCAGGACCAGAAGTAAAGAAGACTATTGTATCCAATAGAAGTACTGGGGTAGATGGGGGAAAATGGTATTTACATGCACAGAATATATACAATACCTTTAGTTGGAATTTGGCTGGGACAGCAAGACTAATATGCCTATAATGAAAGAAGAACAGGATGCAGGTACAGTGCATATTTTGATCCCTGTCAACTCCACACTTCACAGTTTTTGGAGGGTGATAACACAACCTGTTATCATGAAAAGAATTGTGACGTCTTAATTGAACACATTAAGGGTTCCTTGTGCATAATAAGAGTCAAGATTTCAATGTTGCAGAGGGTCAAATATTAGTCTGACTAACAAGAACACCGAGAAGTGAAATCTAGTTGGAACCGATTTCTGGGTAGAGGTTTTCATGAATTGTAAAGAACAATAATCAGCAGTAATGCATTTGCTTTTTGGCTTGGAGAAACTCAGCCTCTTAAAGAAGCATCCTAACACCAGGTTTTGGGAGCATGGGCTTGCAGCAGTGAATTGGAATGATGCACCCTCTCCACCTCGGGGGAGAGGTAAATGTAAGGAAGAAAGGTTTCCTTAGCAACCAGAGACAGCCCACCCAAGTGACCATAACTCACAGGCTTTGTCCAAAATCACCTCCATCCTATCAGAGAAAAATATCAAGCAGTTCACAGCTTCTTAGTCAGAGAGGGGGGGGGGGGGGGAAAGAAAAAATA
>NW_005841874.1:3707537-3722884 GCF_000455745.1 Alligator sinensis
GGCGTCGTGTTTTGTGTGGGGGGGGGGGGGGGGGGGGGAAAGAGATAATACCTGAACCTCTCTCTGCATTTTCTCCACCTGGGGATTTAACTGGAGACCAGAGCAGGATGATAATCAGACGACCCAAGCAAGTTGAGTATGGCAGGTCAAAGACAGGGAGGAAAACAAGGATGGAAAACTCCCTGCTCCTTCCTCCACAGGGCCTCCCAAGGACTCTTGCTACCAGTATAACCAACAGCAGAGGCCTCTGAAGCAGGGCACAGCACTGCATTTATCATCCATCAATTTGACCCTCTCACCAAGTGCTGCTCTTGCAAATTCTCCAGTGCCTATCATGCATTGCTCCTTCCCCCCTGTTCCGGGTTAAAAGAAGTCCTCCCTTCTTCCTTGTACCTGAGCAAGTTCATCTGTCACAACTTGTGTCTTAATCACTGATACTTTCCATGTAGCTTTTTTCCCCCTGGAGGAACTAGAGTCTGCCGTGGCTTAATTACAGTTTCTCAAGCTGTATCAGACATCTTTCACACTACTTAGCAAAGCTCTTTCCACTACTAATTCCTTGGATACCGGATTGTTTGTCTTCAGCTTTAAATTGTCAAAATCACAGTGGATGAAGTGCACTCTAATATAGTGAGCCAATGTAAGCCTTATGCTCTCCAAACAAAGCTGACTGGGTCTTAGGACAAAAAATGCTGTCCAGAATGAGGTGAGAACTGGTATAAGTTGGTACCAAACACACTAAAATCATGGTTATGACAGTTCACACGTTTGGGGATCTGCCCCAGGGAATTACCAGTTCTTGTTACTGTACATTGTTGGAGCTGTGAAAGGTGAAGCAGTGAAACAACGCCTTGTTTGTGCTTAGATCTCCTTGCTCCCATGCTCGTTCAGCTATATATGCCTCTAGGTGTAATCGTTCCTCCTTTCTTACTACATCTACTCTTGCTGCTTTCTGATTTGACAGCCTACCTATTTCCATAGTGAGATGAGCTGCCAAACCACAATAATCATTAGTACTTTATAGCAATTTTACAACTTGGGTAACTGAGGCAGAGAGCTTGAGACAACTTTCCAGTTCCTTATTGTATCAGCACTAGGACAAGATTAGAACCCATGGTTTTATGACTTAAGGTCCTATACTTTAGTGACTACATAACAGGTCACATATGGCTATGATGCTGCTGTTTGATTCAATTCCTAATTGTCATAATCAATAAAGTGAGTTTGGGCAGATTGCCTTTTGAACATTTTCATTAACAAATAGTGAACAACTCTCAACTAGGCTGTTCAGAATACTATGGGCTCTTTAAAGATACCGAGATGCAAGAACACAAATCCCTAACTTACTGTGGGTCTTAAGCTCCTAAATATGTTGGGCATATCAGAAAGTCATCATCTGTACCCACAGTTTTGGCAAGGGCCCAAGAGGAAAGTTTCTTCCCATTTTTTCAGTTTGAAGGTCCTTCATTTTTGCATATAAATGGAAGAAAGTTGAAAAAGAGACTGGTAACATCTGAAGCTCTGCAATAAACAGAGAGTGAGCTTTCAAAAGGGTTTTTGTTCTGCAAAAATATATTTCTGTATATATCTTTAGACACACAAACACCCCCCCCCCCATATTTTTATGGTTTTGTCCCATGACCAACCCAGTTCACTTGACAGTGTGTAACACCATCATTATCTGTCAACAACTGTTATCCTCATTACAGTAATTGCAACTGTACACCCACACTTGCATTCCCACGTGCCCATTGCCATCTTCTTTAACTGTTACAAATATGCCCAACCACCTCTACTCCCTCAACCCTACCCTCCCACCCTTCTCCCCACAACCACCTCATCTCTTTCTCCAGTCCCGAGTCCAAGTTGTCTTTGCCATCATCATCATAGTCTTTGTCCTCATCTTCTCTTGTTGCTGAACAGCCTGTGCCAGCCTCTTCTCTTCCATGTTTTCTCTGCTGTCTTCTCCCCATCATCTTCATGTAGTACATCTGCAGCTCACTTACTCCCATTCCGACAGCTCTCGACTGGGAGTTTCATGTGTCTGTACATGAGCATGGTTCTGGTTTTCCATGGGGCATTCCTGAAGCAGAAGATAAACTGATTGAAGAGGACTGTCAGGGTCCCTTGCTGCTTGGTTAGGTGTCTGAATAGCACCACCTCTCTGGTCAGGGTCCTGACCCCTGTCACCATCACGAGGAATAGGATTGCTCTCCTTTACACCTCCCTGGCATACGGGAAGTTCAAGAGGAGGTGGTTGATCGTCTCCTTCTTCCACCAGCACGTTTGCCTGGGACAAGTCAGACAGTCTTTTTGTCCATCTCTGTGTCTCAGGCATGCACAAGGAGTGCCCAATGGGTGACTTGCCAGTTCAAGTCCTGGTGCAAAATATGTTCCCACATGGCCTGCCAGCTGTCACCAGGTAGTATATCCACAGGTAACAGGCCATCCCTTGTTCTTACCACCTCCTGCATCTTGCGGTGGTTTTTCAGGGTCATTGACCTTTCTGTAGCTTATAGCTGCTCCAGAGTTTTGTAGGGCCACAGCGGTTCCAAGGTCCATTGATGCATGTTGGCAGATCCATGGGCAGCTTGTACACCCCACAGTGGGTGCCCTGCAAAATACTTCAGAAAGCAAGCTGTTTGAAGTCTGCCCCAGCTGCCAGTTTGCAGATCTGGCTCATGTACTTGGACCAGAGGGAAAATACATCTGGTATTCCTCAGCCCCCGGTCCATTTAATTGTATACAGCGTGGCCCTTGCACCCTTCGCCCATTTGGAGCTCCAGGAGAAGATGCACATGGCCCTCTTTATTCTACGGATGATGTGCCCTGAGGGAGGGAGGGGGACCAGTGCTGTGTACAGAAACACTGGTAGCAACACCACCCTCATGAGTGCCACAAGCCCCCACATGGACAGACGGTGCACTTTCCACAGTCCCAGCTTCTGTCTGATGGAGGACTCAGTCTTCTCCCGTGGTTTCTTTCCTTTCAGCTCTAGATTGAAAGCCACCCCGAGCATCTTACTGCCTCTGGAGGGACAGAGATGGTCAGGATAGACAAGTCTCCAAACCTGTCCACTGCCAGGCAGGTACTCCTGCTCGCATTGAGTTTGGCCCCTGCTACCACTCTATATGCTTATGTGTGCTGCAGTACTCTTTCTACCAAGCACTTGTTGGTGCACAGGATGTTGAGATCATCTATGTAGACCAGGACTCTCATCTCTTCCATGCTTCCCCCTAGGGTCTCGCCTGAGCCACTGGGTTAGCAGTTCCATCATGCAGATTAAAAGGATTGGGGAGAGCAGGCACATCTGCTGGATGCCCGATTCTACCACGATTGGTGTGGTCAGGAAACCATTGAATAGCATCTGCTGCTCACATCCATATATAATGCCTTTATCAGGTGACAAAAGTCAGAGGTCTCCCATCTTCTGCATCTTGAACAGGAATCAGTGGGGCACTCAGTCAAAAGCCTTCTCCAAGTCAAGGTTCAGCATGGTAATGTCCAGCTCCCTCTCCTGAGAGTACCACCGCATGCATCACAGTGGCTGCAGGGGTTTATGGATCTGCCATCCTGGCACCGTGTACAACTGGTCTTCATGGATCACTGCACCTATAACAGACTTAAAATGCTCAGCCAAGACTTTGGTCATTAGTTTATAGTTCAAGTTCAGGAGCATTATGGGCCTCCAGTTCTTTAGCTCTTCCCTTTCCCCCTTCTGTAAAAGATCTGTTTATAAAAAGACAGGTTTCACAGCCCTACCATGCATTTTAAACATTTTTTCAGAGCTGTCAAAAAACAGAGACATCTCTAACACAGGGAGAAGACAGTAAATTACACTTCATGTCCATCTCAATATCTTAAAAAAATAAGATGACTACTGATAATCTGAAGACTCCTTGAAGAACTTTAGGACTTAGCCTGTGAAATTTTCTGTTTCTGTTGCATGTGAAGAACTAAATAGTTCCCATTACTGTGACAGTTAATGAGTCTCAAGACTTCAGAACAGCTATTTTGTTGCTGTTTGATGAATAGCCAAGCTGCAGAGCATTTGTCCACAGATGCAGAATAAATGAATGGCTGTGACAAATGTGCTTATAATCATAAAACTGAGCCTGAAACCCGAGTCATTTATGAGTGACAGAGGAGCTGTGAGATGAGAGTCAAAGATAACTTACCTCAAAGTAAATATGATTAGGTGCTGAGCATCATGATAACTGTTCCAAGTGAATAAATAACCCCGCACCATTACTCACTTAAAATGTAAGTAACCCTTGTGCAAAGGACTAGGCCAAAGTCTAACGCACCACTTAAGTACTAACATTAGATTTAAGTGTGGTATAGCCTTTTTGCCTGTGTCTGTATGGCACAACAGAGAACGAGCCAGCTTGGGTATCTCTACGTAGCACCACAATGTGATGTGTAGACACCCGCTTTATCCAACCCGTATTTCAGTCTTAGGCACCTAACTACTACTTGTGTGTCCACATGTAGTCACGTAAGTGATATTTTTAACATTTACATGGATTTTAGAATCCATTTCCACCTGTGTAGCTACACTAACCCTCCACTTCCCTTCTGTGCATGCTCAAAGCCTTTACCCTGGCCACATATGCCCACAAATCAGATCACAGAGCAGAGTAGCCTAGTGCAATAACCTAATGGAGGAGCATTTGTCTGGGAAGTGGGAGATCTTGGTCCTAGGCCACCCTTTACCCAGGTCTGAGTTTGTATCTCCTACTTCCCAGCAAAGTGTGCTAGCAACCAGGCCACAGTTTAGACATGACCCAGTACCCCTCCTAGTTCTCCTCTTGAAGCTGTCCCAGAAGACAGCCAAGTGGTGAATACATGCATCTCCAGGAGGAAAGCAAGCCAGAGGGTGTGTGGCTCAGTGTGATGGACACTGCTCTGGAAGGGCTCCAGTGGGGCAGAAGCTATCCCACTACTCTTTATCCTCTGAATACGAAATACAAAATGCAGAACAAACACTGAAGTCCAGAGCAGGGCTATGATTGGCTACTATAGGACAGTCCTTCCCACTATACTAGGACACCCAATTACTTCAATGATAGGAATTAGTCTGAATAAAAACTGAGTCATTCAGGATTTGGTCCAGTCTGGCATGAGGGCCCCCGCAAGTATCAGATGGCTAAGCAAGGAAATCATGATTGGACTCTCTGACCCCAGACTCTCAAGAGATGAGCCCAGACTAATTTTCAGTCTTCTCCTCCTTTTCAGTAATACATTTCTTCTCAATATCAATAGCAGTGGTCTCTGATCCCAGCTCCGTACAGTAGGAAGCTTATTAGAAACACAGCTGCAATATTCAGAACTGCTTCAAGTCAAAAAGAAGGAATTCATCATTGATAAGAATGCCTCCTGCGTAGATTAAAATTGAACACACGCGATGTGAAATTTGAAGTACACTTTCCTCAGTTTGGCTTGAAAGACTGAACAGTGACTGAGAGCCAGTACAGCACTGGAGGAGTGGAAGAAAACACTTGGATTCCCAAGTCATAATGAGAGGAGATTTAATCTCTTTAAGTACATAGGAAAGAACCCATTTTTTTTCCTGTGCACAAGTTCTTTAAGGACATTGGAAAGAACCCATTTTTTTTCCTGTGCACAAGATGTATGCTGTGATCTTCAAATCGTGTCTCCAGGTAACACATCTGAAGCCACTTCTTACATCTAAAGAAAAAGGAAGAACCAGGCTTTAGCCACAGCCCTTGGCCTGTTTCTCTGTGGGGTCTCAGAATGACTGCACCGAGGTAGTACAAGATGCCATATTACACCTTAGGCAGGTACAGTAGTGGGGAATAGGCTCCTAGCCATCCCCTGTTACAGAGGAGGGTCAAGTGTAAGACAGTACACATTGAAGAAATCCTTGACATCTCCATCATGCTGCTTCCCCTATAAAATAAGAGGATTTGGGAGAGCTGGGTTCTACTCTTCTTGCTGTCATTGACCTGCTGGGCAGCTGTGGGGAAATCAATTAACAGATAAGGTCAGAAGGGGCCACTGTGACCATCAAGTCTTACATCCTGTATAACGCAAGCCATAGAACTTCCCTAAATTCATTCCTATTTGAACTATCAAGTACATCATTCAGAAAAAGCAGCAAATCTTGATTTTAAAACATCCAGGTTTGGAGAATCCAAAAAAACCACTTAATAAGATGTTTCAGGGGTTAATTATACTCTCACTGTTAAAGTCTGTGCTGTGTTTAAATTTGTCTAGCTTCAACCTCCAGCCACTTTATTTTTTTATAAGATAAAAATCTTAAAGATCTTTATCTGCTAGATGGAAAAGCTCTCCATTATCACATTTCCATGCACCATGTAGGTACTTATAGATTGTGATCAAGTCACCCCTTAACCTTCTGTGGTAAGCTAAACAGACCGAGTTGCGAGTCTTTCATTACAAGACATGACCTATCCTTTAATCATTCCCATAGCTTTTCTTTGCTTCTTGATATTTTGACATAGATACAACTGCTCAGCTCCAGCTTACTAAATCTTCTACATGACTTTGTATCAAGGATCTGTCCACTTCATTATATGCTACCTTACTCTGTGTCACTTGCAAATGCTGGATAGTCTAAAAAAAGCAAGTTACTGCAAGCTGTGCTATGGAGTCAGCTTACAGCACGAGGGCTACTCCAAGTGCCTTCTGCCTACTCTTACCCCATGGTAAATGTGAAGTGGCTTATCCCACTTTTATGGATAGATAAGCTGGCTTGCAGTTACCAGGGGTGTGAATAGGGAGTAGCTAATATATGGTAAGCTCGCACCCTAATGTATCCGTGATCAGTAATGATTTTATGCTTTCTTCAAAGTCACGGATAGAAGTGGTAAACGGTGTCTAGAGCCAAAGACTTCTCTGTTGGACCCCACCTGCTAATGATGATCTTCTATTTCCTGTGATTCCCCATTTACCATTACATTTTGAAACCAATCAGATAAACAGATTTGTATCCACTTAAATGTGTTCCAAGCTGCATTTGTATTATTCTAGTTTTAAAATCCCATGTAGTACCAAGTCAAATGCCAGAGAGAAATCTTAGAATATATTACATCAACATCATTACCTTTAACTCAACTTGTATAACCCATCAAGGTATCTATCAAATTAGTGTGACAAGAGGTACCTCACCACCCCAAAAAAAACCATGTTGGCCGCCATCAGTTACTCAATAGAAAACTGAATTAACAGTCCACAAAAACTTTTGGCCAGCTCTTTCTAAGCTCCCAGATGCAGGTTATTGGACCTATTAATTTAAAAATGTCTCATTTTTAGTTACAATTAAAACTTCTCCCAATTTAGTGCTGTCTGGTATGGACCTCAACCCTTCACAGTTCAGTTCCTTCATCTATAAAATGGGGATAGAAGTCTGTACCTAGCTTTAAAGTGACTTCAGATAGGGATATAGGAATTGAAGATTGGAAGGAGCCTCCAAGACCATCAAGTCCAGTCTCCTGTGTTCATAGGTAATCATTTGTCCATCAGGATCCTCAAGATTGTCTGACCCTTATTGAACACTACAGCCACAAAACACCCTTTGGAAAAATAAACAAAACCTCTGCAAAGTCCCAACGGGAAAGAGCTTGGGGAACAAGGGCACCACCAATGCAATAGCCGGGATTTTTTTGGCTAAGATATTGTCACATGATCTGGGAAGATTGTGCCTAGCAAGGCAAAAACAGCCATAGTCCTTTCTGATCCAATCTGAGGGAAAGATTCCTTCCTGACCCCAAATCTGACAGGCCACCTGACCGCATGAACAAAACACCCCAGCCAGGCACCCGAGAGGTTTTTAAGTACCGGTAGGTAGAAGTTCTCATCTCTCGCCCCATCCTTCAGAACAAGGCTGTTCAACTTCCAAGCAGTCTGGGGCTGCACGCCCCAAGGGCCATGCCAGTGTGGGGCTCCAGGCCACACATCCCATGAACAGCCCGTCACTCACAAAGGTGTCAGGCCTAGCAGGCAGAGCCAGGAGTGAGGACTGGCAGAACTGCAAGGATAACTCACGTGTTGGGAACAACTGAGAGCAACCTGAGTTTCAAACTGAGGAAGCCCAGAGTTTGAAACCAAACTGGAGAACTAACCAGAGATCAGGAAGCAATTCAAGGTGAAACCAAGCTCTGAACGCTGACCTGGAAGGTTAGCCAGGAATCGGAGGTCAGGAAGCCAGCAGAGGTCAAATCAAGATCCAAACACCAAGCCAGAAGCTTAACCAGAAATCAGGGAGCCAGAGGAGTTACTTGGACAGGAGCTGCGCAAGGACTGGTGAACAGTGAATTGGGCAGCAAGGCTCAGGTGCTGGAGGGGTTCCTTCGGAGCAGATCCTGAACCAATAAGAGGGAAAGGGCTCAGCTGGTGCCGATTAGTTTGTTAGGCTTAGTTACTCTGCTTGTGGGGCAGAAGCCTCACTTAGTCTTTCCCCTTCAGGCTAGGACGCAGCTGGCACTGGTTAGTTGGTTGGGTTCAGCTGACCCAGACAATCAGATTGCAGTGCCTGAGCTTCACCTAGCCTAGTCCTAATGATCCCCACATTGCTGCAATGCATGCCCATGACCTTCCCCCTCCCAGCATGCCTGATACCCCTTGGTGGATCACCTGCACCTGACTCCCTTCCACTGCTACGCTGTATGCTTGCAAATCCCACGCCATGCAGGTACACCCCTGCTGCATCTGCAACCCTCCTCCCTTCATCTCCCACTGCACCCAAAGACTCGGCCTCAGCTCCCCAGGATGCTGCACTGTGCCACACGCAGGACAGGGGCAAGGGCAGGGGCCAGAGGAGCAACAAGATCGGCAGGGGGGGGGGAGTAGTAAGACTCCTGTTACTTATTACCAAAGCAATGAGAGGAGCACCAGCTGGGCATGATTTAGGGGCTGCAATTTAACTCCTCACAGGCCACATGTTGGACAGCACTGCTTCAGAGGAAGATGAAGAGAGAAAAACAGAAGTCAACTAATACATTCATGAAAGGAAAAACATTTTTCCAGGGTATATGGAAAGTTTCAAAACTTTTTTCATTGTTTCCTATGGACTTATGGTATTCATTGTGCTAAGGTCTTTGAAACCATCTCCTACGAGAAGAAGCAGATTTCCCATCTGCAGAACAAATGCATGCTGGAGTGAGCAACCAGCCGTAAATATGGATAGAAGGACTGACACACTAGATGGCTTAAAAGAGCTTTCCCTTTTATGATTTTACATGGGCTGGCACATTTAACTGACACAATGAAGTGGTTTTCATTTCCTCTTGGATGGTTATTTTTAGGACTTTATAGAGTATAGGTTAGAGCCTGTGGCCCTTATTTGGGCAAGCTACCATTGAGTAGGCACCAGGCTGCATCAGGGCCCAAATTAGCAAGCAGACTTGCACCTTCTCAGCAGCCGTGCGCATCCTAGTTTCTATCTTATGGTCTCTATGCAGACAAATTAAGGGAACCATTGTCTGAATTAGGACTTCAGGAATGGTAACAATATGGTTTACTAATTAGGATAATCGGGGATGGATTAATCATTTTACTAGATGAGTTCTATGCTGGTATCCTTTGATTTAAATGAAGTTACGCGGGAACATAACTGGTGCAGCCAAATAGAGAATCAGTCCCTTAGTATTTTACCTGAGTTTATTGCTAATGTAAATACTATGTATTTATGACTTGTAGTTTCTACATCAAGCCAGACTTCCTAAATGTAGTATCTGCATCATTAACAATATATACATGTTTAATGTTGTTTTAGGACTGTGTACTGTTTAGGATGACCTGTCCTGATATTATGAAGTGTTAAAAAATATTCTGGGTGCAACAACAGTTGTGACAAGACTTCATGAACACACAAAATATCCAGTAAATATATGTGAACAATATGCAAATGTGCATAATCTACGTAGAATTGAAGCTGTAATCTGTAATATTCATAATAAAAAGCAACAGCCATTATGACATAAATTACACAATGTTAAAACTAATGGAAATCTGTCAAGTTAACAATATGGTTGTAATATATTTTAAGTTCTTATCTGTTATTAAAATCCCAAGACTATTGACACGTCAATGTAATATTCTTTTTTTTTTTTTTTTTTTTTTTTAACTGTCTGCAGCTGGCTGCTAGACCACAAAATGAGGCTAGTTTAATTTCATATTTATTTTTAATTGGTTTCACTTCTCGGTGCTTACAAAATTAGGCTCAAGCTGAAACTCTAATGTTGCGTATGAAAAATGTAACAAAACTTTTTCAATTAATAAAAGAATAATCATGGCCCTCTTTATTTATATGAATATTTGTAAAGCTCTCTTTCCCAACAAAACTTATGCAGTGGGCTTAATGAACCACGGAGTCTCCTTTTAAGCAAATTATCTTATTATCTCCATGGTTACATTTGCTCACAGAGTGATGTTTTATATAAAGTATATATGCCAGATATACAATTTAACAAAGCGGTGCATTGGTATCTCTGTCCAAGCTAAAACATGATCCACAACTCACTGGCCAATGTATGCTATCTTGGAATGTGAACAATTTAATATATGGTCAGACACGAGAAATATCAGGAGATTCGTGAGGACTAAATAACAACAGCAGGGGAATGATGCAGGGAATAACCTGCAGTAGGTGCACAGGCTGGATTTGCATCATGAAGGGTTTTGTTCAGCACTTTTTTCTCAGATCCTAAGACTGCTGCATAGTAAGATCAATGGCTGCCTTCTATTTGGGTAAATATCACCATCGATTTGCATAAAGGAAAATTCAGTTTGACCGCTCGTGGTGCAGCTTTGGGTACTCCCTCCATTCTGAGATAACAAAGGCCCTGACTTGGGAAAACATTCCTCTGTTCATAAAGGAAACTTATGTATATTTAAAATTAACTTTGTGCTTAAACGCTTCCCTTAATCGGAGTTTGCCGTTCTGTTTGTCACGTTTGTGACTTCCATGACAAAGAGAGGGAGTTAGCGGTGTTAGTCTGAACTCAGTCAGAAGGCATGTTCCATATGCACTTGTATAGCCTAACTAAATAAGATATAGAGATAGAGATAGAGATATAGAGAGAACACAAGTTTTGTGAACCCAAGTTCACTTCATCAGATGCTGTGAAAGAATGTATGTGGGGGAAGGGGGAGGGGAGTGAGAGAGAAGGGTTTGGGGGGCAGTGCCAGGGAGAAAAAAAGCAAAGGAGCAGTAAACCCATAGGAACAAAGGAGGTCATAAAAACTTATCCGGGTGATGAGATAAGAATCCATAGTCCCTATTTAAACCATACTTAACACAGTCCAATTTGCAGATGAGTTCTTGCTCTGCAGTTTCCCATTCAAATGGGTTTTTAATTTTTTTTGCCTGAGAACAGCGATCCTGAGGTCAGCAATGGAGTGTCCTGGGAGGCTGAAGTGTTCTGCCACAGACTTTTGTGTCTTTCTGCAGCTAATGTCAGATGGGTGTTCATTCACCCTTGCACATATAGATCATCCTGTCTGTCCGATGCAGACAGCAAAAAGGCATTGTAAGCAAGTGATGGCATATATGTTGTTGGCAGAGTTGCAAGTGAATGAACCTTGGATGTTGTACTCCTTGTTATTAGGTCCAGTGATGATATGATCTGTACTGATGTGGGAACACAGCAGGCATTTGGGTCCTTTGCAAGGCCTAGTTCCTCAGTGAAGATAAGAGTTTGTTAGTCTGTTGTTTGAGAGACATCATTTGAGGCTGGGAGGCTGTTTGTAAGCTAGGACAGATGTGCTGACAGATATGCAGGCCCCCCGCTCTAACTCTTAGTGTTTTCAGAGTGCCCCCCTCCAACAGATGTTCGCCTGTTGGGTTGGGGGAGAGGGATTGAGCCTGCCTGCAGCACAGCCACCCCTCTCCCCCAGCCCCAACCCCCAGCTCTGGTGCTGTCTTCAGGAAGGGAAAGTGGGAAAGGGAGGAGAGGGGGAGTGAGCTGCAGGCTGGAGTTTTCCAGGCCTGAGCTGGAGGGGAGGGTTGGGGATCTCCAATCCACCTACCCCCTTCAGCTCAGGCTGGGCAAAACCCAGCCCACAGCTTGCTCCCCTCCACTCTTTCTGCAGACAGCCATGGGCCAGCTATGCCCAGCAAGCCCAGCCCCAATAATGCAACAGATAGACCCTAGGGAACAGAAATTCCCTAAGGCACTCCGAAGCGGAGCACCTTCATCTGATCGCTCATCCCATGAGGATTAATTTGTTGTGCAATTGGCCACTTTTAAACCACCCTGCGGCTGTGCACGTGTATCACGGTATGGCTATAGAGTGCTTTCAGGGGGCCAATCAGGGACCAGTGTAACTTCTATCTGTATTCAAGGTGTGCATCCCGATCAGTGGGGTCAGAGCACATCTGGTTATAATGTAGAGCTTGGATGTGCATGATGGATCTAGTGGTGTGCTTAAGATGAAAGTTGGTGGTGTGCAGGTAGCTGTGGTGGTTGATAGGTTTCTGATACCATGTGGTGGCAATGTAGCCACTGCCAACCTTTGGGAAACCTTTAGGAAATGAATCTGCTGCATGGAACAGTCAAGAATTAGTTTGATGGAGGGATGTAAGCTGTAAAAGTCTTGGGGAACAATAATGATGACTTGTTCATTTTTGGCACAGAAGCCATGGACTTTCCCATGTTGCTCAGTGTGTGACTCAGCAAGATTCCCCACATTGTTGATAATCTGGCTTTCTGTTTATTGCAATGGCATTCCATGCTTCAATGGTTTTAAACTATGTGTTAAATGTTAAGGCTGGCATATTTAAGGAGGCCTACAGGGATTCAGGCATCCACATGGCACTGACTCAACTAGAATTGCAATAGAAGTTGAGGATAAGGGGCTTTCTTGTTGTTTGCTTTTTTATAGACATATATGTACCCAGAGGTGTAGATAGCACCAAACATTTTAAAAAATGCCTTTTGCACTTCGATGCTTCTGAAAGATCCCACTAGACTCCTCTTGGCATTGTTTGTGTCTTAATACCTTCAGAAATCTGCCTCTGAGCTCCTAACTCCCAAAAGTGTCTGAAAATCGTACCCTAACCATTACATTTGTAAAATCAAGGATTCTTATTGGATTTTTTGCATAATTTCCCATGACAATTTAGTATTAATTAAAATCTGGTGAGCCATATGGTGCCTTTTTCTTCCCTTAACAAACATTATGACTTTTATTTTTTTCACCATGACTTTTCCCACTTTTTGCCATTACAAACAAGCAGCCTTAGAGTTCAGAGCATGCAGACATCACTACTTCAACTACCAGCGCAGCCACGCCGAAAGGGAAGAACAGCAAAAACATCTTTATATATTCCTTTTTTCCAAACTGAACTTTTAATAGCAAATACTCCTAAAGGTAAATAGTCCCTGACATTCATATGTAGAACAGGGTAAGAGACACCCCAAGTTTTCAGCACTCACCTTTTTCCTTTTCTGAAAGAAACACCCTTCCCTTCTGTTTCCAACCTGCACAATAATGCCACCTCCTTTTTCCACACCCATCATGCATTTTTTTTACCAGTCCTCTTAATCAAATGATAAATATCATGCATTGGTTTCAGATTAGGAGCAGATGGAAAGTCTTGCTGCAGCTACTTCTGGTGCAAAGGGTACTTGCAAAGAACTGGAGCAATGACAGAGTTTCAACTTGGTAGAACACAGCGTGAGGATGAGGATGTCTGTGGTTTTATATTCTGCCTGTGCACTAAAGGTGTTTACAGAAGAGCTCTACAGCAAGACACTACTACCAGTCCTTTATCTTTGCATGCTTCTCTCTCAGTCACTCCACTGCACTGACTGCAGCTTTGCCAGCCTCCTTCCTGGCTGGTGTCAGGTGATTTAGCCCCCAGCTAGGGATAAAGGTAAAAGCTGGATCCACCTGGGGCCTGCTGAATCTGTTAACTCCCGTCGATTTCCAAGCTCCAGCAAGGTTCCAACATGCCCATCTGCACCATCAAATTTGCAGACAAAAACTACCCAGCACTGAAATCTCTCCGCCTAAACACCCCTCTGTGTGTGCATCGGAAAGCTGGCTCCTTTCAGGTTCATCCAGATGTTGTCCCTTGTCCACAATTGCCATGATACGAATAGAGAACAAAAGCAGCCACTTCTTCACCAGAAAAAATATCCAGACTTCGGTGAACCCAGGTACATAAGTATTGCAAGGGCCTGAATTTGGCATGTGGACTATTGGAATCTTTGGTGCCCCCTGGTCCAAACTGTGGGATCTAAAGAGAAAATTAGTAGTTGCTCCTACTGCATGGAAAAGATCCAAAACCTGATTTACGCATTTGCTGCATATGCGTGGCCAAGTAGCACTAGAAAAAACACATTTTATTAAAACACATTTTAATACTTGGTTTCTGCCAATTCTAGTCTCCGGCTCCCTTTTGGAATGGGCCAAAATGAACAAAGAAAGAAAATCAACTGCCTGTGTGAGAAGTCAGGTACCAATGCGAACCTTACAAAAAGATATGCCATCATTGGCTATCCCTCTACTTGCTCTGGTTTGCGGTTGTTTTAAAAAAAATCCTAATATGATATGACAAATGTCATATTTGTGAGGACACATCCAGCACCTGCGCCTGAGATAAACAAGGTCTATAAGTGCCTCCCCCCATCTATATTCCCCAGATTTTTCCTTCTAAACTTAGAGCAATTGTAGCCAGACATCCCGATCACAGAACTCTGTATCCCAGGCTCTGTGTTTCAAGTGATGCCACAATAACCCAAATCTAATCGCCCCAGCTAGACAGAGACAGCGAAATCCCATTCCACCCCACTGAAACTGGTTTAACAGATGCGGATGATTCATACTAGAACCATTTGAAGGTTACCAGCTCCTGAGTGAGGTTTTTCCAAGTAGCTGAAGAGATTCAGCAACTAAATTCACTGGTTTTAAACATCATTTCATGGCAGATGTGTGCCTGAATCTCTTGGACTCCCTTAAAAAAAAATCTCAGTGACTTGGATATACCGGCTTGTTACACTGCTGTCTCAAAGGTTAACATCGTGAGTACTTCATTGAAACAACCTTCCTTGATCTACACTCAAAGAGTTTGCAAGGGCCAGGTGTTTATGGAGCGCTCACAGTGCCCAGGCTCGCCCTGCGCTCCCTCCCTCCAGCTCGCAGGTGAGCGCTGGAGGCCAGACGGCGCGGGTCAGGGGGGAGGGCCGGGCAGCCCCGAGACATGCCAGCACCCCAGCAACTTCCCGACTGCGGCTGCTTTGTGGGCAGGGCTTTTTTTTTATTATTATCCTTTTCTTTTTTCTCGGGTCGGAAGCAAGATCCGGGCAAGCGAAGGTGGCGGCAGCGGCAGGCTCCGGGTTTTTGGCGCAGCCGGA
>NW_005841874.1:3723085-3748874 GCF_000455745.1 Alligator sinensis
GCGGGCAACAGTTGCGGCTGCCCCGGGGGAAGCCCCGGGCAGGGGTGGGGGGCAAGTCGGTCTGGGTCACTTGAAGGGCAGAGGCGGAGGGGAGAGGCAGGGCCGGCACCCCGCAGCCGGCTCTGCCCGCCGCCCCCTGTAACCTTGACTCCCTCTCCTTCAGCCGGCTCTTCCCGAGAGAGGCCGGGAAGCAGAGCCAGGGATGCTCAGAGCCTGCTGCTTCCTTCGCAGTTGGAGCCGATCTGCCTTCCCCTTCCTTGCTGTCACGCAGGAGCGGCGCCGGGGCTGTGCGGGGAGATCCCGGCTCGCTGCGGGGCGGGGGGAACTGCCCACCCAAGCCATTGTCAAAGGCAGGGCGGTCTGTGACCTGGGCGAGTTGAACGGGGACCCTGATTCAGCACTTCGGTTTCCAGCCACTGTCTTCCCCGGGGAAACCAAAAGAAGTGACCCCGCACCTAGAAAATGTTGTGTCATTACATTGCTTGCAAGGAGGTGGGGGAAAAAAACAATAGATTTTAACAGGGGAAGCAGCCAGCAGAATGTTGTTACCTAATTTGGGAAACTAGGGTACGGTGTCCAGTGTTTTGCAGTCACACAAAAAAGCAGGTCCATACTTATTGTTCCTCAAGTGGATTTTAGCCAGTCTAAATGCATCTCTTTAAACCAAACGGACTAATTTTGTTGTGAGGAATATACTGTCAACTCTGGACAAATAGCTAAGAAGGAGGAAATGCCAGTCATGTAGCAGTGCCCCTGGCAGATTGAGGATATCCTCTGTGTTATAAAACAGATTGTTTTTAACAAATTGAATCAACACTTACATTTACCATGGAAATATCACTTCTATGCATCCAAAAAAAGAGTCTGTTCTTGATGCCTTTAAAAAAGTGTTCCTTTGAAGTAAGAATAATGGCACAAGATTTAACTTTAATCAAACTCACTCAGAAAGTTTGCTGAATTTAAAAATGCTATGCTGGACATTTGTTAAAGGTAACAAAACCAGAAGAGAGTTCCCTGATCAGACTACAATGAAGTTTTGTCCTGATGCTTTTCCAACAGGAAACATTAATGTCCTTAAAAACAACTGCTAAAAAAAGACTA
This sequence comes from Alligator sinensis, assembly GCF_000455745.1. NCBI lineage: Eukaryota > Metazoa > Chordata > Crocodylia > Alligatoridae > Alligator > Alligator sinensis. Next base: position 3,724,187 of record NW_005841874.1, read on the forward strand.
AGGGTTTGGGTTTTTTTCCTTTTTGAAAGTATTTTCATGGTTGTTGAGGGCTTAATTATGGAGTCCTTAAATGAGTCAGACAAAGAAAAATGCAGAACTAATTAATCTGCAATGGGATGATCTGGTACAAGGTTTACTAACCCACCTTGCAATGCAAACTAATAAGAGGTTGTATATAACTACAGTGTCAATGCCAGGACTAGCAGAAATACAGAACCACTGTAGGTATCCCAAGCCCTTTGTGGTCTACTTTATTTTTCTACAAAATGGCGAAGGCTTAATGAAATATGGCAACACTGCTAACTTTGGGAAAAGCCATGATACTTGGAAACACTTTCCGATATTGCCGCTAGTTCTTTAGCTAAAAAGAAAATTTACATATAAAATTGTTCAAACCCAGATGGCTAAAATTAGGCCACTAAATCTATATTGAGATACCAAGCTTGTTTCCAGAGGCACCGAGCACTCGTCTCCCCCATTGGGTTAAAGTGAGGCGTACGTGTGAACGGTTGTTTTGACCTGACATGTACATATTGATTTAAGAAACTTCCTTTAGGCAGTCATATTTGACAATGTTGGCTACTCTGAATTTGTGTGCTTTATTCAGGCAAAACTCCCATTGAAGTCAGCTGTGAAAGAATGTAGGGCTGGGCACCAACCTATTTATATAATGGCTCAGCATGCTCATGTTTAGCTTCCCTTTTCTTAATCTCTTTTCTATATTCATAAAACTAAAATGTGCAAAGATATGTCCTGGGTCCAGTGATTTTACATACGTTTACATGTAATGACTTACATAGTTGGGGGTGCTCCTGCTTTCAGCAGGGGGTTGGACTACATGTGATCTCCTGAGGTCCCTTTCAACCCTCATTCTCTATGAGTCTTTGGTATTTTACATGAAAGTATTTATTAATAATTGCTGCAATTCAGTTCTTGTGTTGGAAGAATTTTGAAAGGTGAAAACGTTCCCAGCTACAACAATACAATAAAGTCTCATTGTTAGCTATATGTTTGATAATGTGTGTTTGAATATGGCATATTTATGTAAGCCTCAACCTTAATTTTCCCTTAGACTACAACAAATACTGTCAGAGCGGCCCAAATAAACTATGACACAGGAAAATATTTAAGCACATCCTTGACTTGGAGCATGTGCTTATTGAAGCCAGCTGATGATTAAGTGTGTTGCTGAACTGGGGCCATAATGTATAAGCATCTAGTTTTAAATTATTAGTTTATAGGATATACAATAGTTGATTTTTTTCAGAATGGTCCAGAAAATGATTTGGACTTCTGGTAGGGGTTGAGGTTAGAGTCTCCTCTAGTTATGTTCCTTATTATAGCATCCTTGTGTTAACAATTAAAATAATAATGCTGCGATATCTCCACCCCTACCCCCCGCCCCCCAAACTCAAGTGCACAATCTTGTTTGTGTGTAACATAAGTAGATGGGGGCAAATTCAGCTTTGAGTGTAAGCAAATGCAATACAGTCAGTGCTTACATCAGGGCTTAATTTGCCTCCTACTGTTTTTTTCTTAATTTCATGACAGTCAATTTATCACACCTCCTACAGGGAAATCTTAGGGAGAATCTAACCCTAAATTACAAAAGAGAAAAAAAATTGTAAAAGGCAGGTGCATTCCAAGTTTGACCTGCTTTCCAGCACCATGGCACATTTCTTTAGGGCTTAATTCTACATGGCTTGTGTTTCTAAAACTTCCACAGAGATGAATGGAAGGAGAGCGGATGAGGAAGGAAACATTCAAAACAGTGAGAAAGACAAACAGAAACAAAACTCAAGGACTGTAGGTGCCTCGGTACAGTACAGTGAAGGAGGTTCTTCAAAGGGATCTCAGTGTTAGTTTAATCCAAAAATATCTCAATATTTAGGTGGCTTTTAATATCCAAACTACTTAATAGATTGACAGTCATAGTACAGAAACACAAAAGGTATTGACACCATTTCTAAGAAAGACATTAGCCACACTTCTGAGACCTGGGTCTTCAATAGGGAATATTTCAGGAATAAAAGAACTTCAGGTTAGGTCCCTATACTGTATATCTGAGCCTACACACATTTACCCAAGTGTTTAATTGCCAGCATGCTAGTAGACCCATTTACTGTAGTGGCTGAGTAAAATTAAAAATGTGCATAGGTGATTACAGGACAAAGGCCTCAATTACTCTTTAAAATCTGAATAATTTAACAGATCCCAAGATCCATTTGAAAGCTTGTATACTATATCATGTGCTCTGTCTGTCCTTGACCTGGGGACACTGAATCTCAAAGACATCCCATGCCTGGAGGGAGGGTAGATGATGACCCTGGGATAACATTTTTCAAAGGGTTCATCGTTAGCTCTCATCCCATTGATGTCTAAGGTAAAAGTCTCATTGATTCCAGTGGGGTGAAGTTAGGTCTGTGTAAATGCTTTTGAAAACCCCACCCATAAGACTTTCCAATTCTTAGTAGTAGACCCTGAATTGGGTATAAACAGCACAAATTAAAAATAATGAGCTAATTTCTATTAAAAGACATTCACTACACTAGTTCGCATTCGAAGGAAATAGGTAGTATTGTGCCATCAGCAAAGAAACATATTGAACTTGTTCAAATTGTTCATATTTGCAAGTGCTCCTTAAAGCAGCCAAGATTGCAAAAGCATACAAAAGAAATTCTTCAAGGGCTCAGAAACTCAGTTTGAATCACATTTTTTTTTCCCAAATGGTAAATGAAATATCATTAAATAAGATGACCTCCACGTAAATAAGAAGCCAGCATTCTTTTAGGGATGAATGACATTCAGAACAGAAGTTAGGCCCTAACTCCAGCATTATATTTTTATAAGCTACAAAGTAATTAATTAAAGTCCACAGTTTTAATGAAAGAGGTCCAGTTTATTTAAAAATCATGCCTGCCTTTTTTCCCCACAAATCCACTTACTGTAGTATTATAACTGGTGACAATGTGCGGCACATCCAAAGATTCAGCCTTACAAAAACTTAGTGATTTTAATGGGCTGCTCTTATAAAGTCTTTCAGGGTCATGACAGAAATTTTCATATTAAAAACTTAAAATTAAGGAGCATGGCTTGCATTTGCACCCACAGATTTTGTTATGTACTTAGCTACTTGATTTTTATGTACAAATGTGACTTGTATTTACATATCAAAGCTGCCCAAAATTAATACACACTGGCCACATCTACACAAGACGCTGGCTGCGCCATCGTTACTGCACAGTCATGTAGTACTTGTTTATACAAGTACTTGTACAAGTTGTATAAACAAGTGCTACATGAGTGCGCAATAACCCGAGTTACTGCTCAGTAGCACCAACGAACGCCTCTTTTGTGGCATTACTGTACAGTCACCTAATACTACTGCACGCGACCCTACTGCGCAGTAGTATCAGGCTACTGTGCAGTCAGCGTCTCATGTAGATATGGCCACTGGGGACATCTACACGTGCACTTTACCATGGAGTTGACTACTTAGCTCTGCAGTAAAGCTTCACTGTCTACACATAAGGCGCTCTTAGGTCGGAGTAAATTAATTAACTCCACTGTAGGATAGTACTGCCTGACAAATACTATCCTACAGCAGAGTTATTTACACCACCGCAATGCACATGTAGATGGTGACCAGGCACAAGGGTGCTTCAGTGAGGGGGATGCCTGTCGGTTAGCCCTGCACGGTAGCAGCCTCGTGCCCCAGCCAGCCCCTCCGCAGCATGTGGAGCCACGGCAAAGCAGCTCTGGGCTGGCAGACTGACCCCCAGGTTCCCTGGCAGCCAGGACTGCACCATCCGAGCTCAGTGTGGTGTGGTCCTGGGCACATGTGTAAACATTACACCCAGAAGCAATAAACACTGGTGCAAAGTGTGCTGGAGTTTATTGTGTCGCATTAATAGCACATGTAGATGCACCCACAGTGTCCCCCACACAGTTTTATAGACCACTTTAGAAAACGCAGTCTTGGAAGACATTCAGGCTGCTTGTACATGCCATGGGGGTTTACTTTGGTTTAATTTTCCCTAAGTTGAAGCAGTGTGTTTTTAAAAACCCTGCTTCAATTTATACTGAAGTAAACCCCCGTGGCGTATACACAAAGGTGGGAACCAATCCTTACCTGCCTTTCTGGCAGTGGCGGGGGAGGGCGAGCTGCCGGTGGGTTGAGTACTCCCTGAGATGTGGCCGGGGGGTGCTTCTCTCCGCGGCAGTGGTGGCGCCCCCCAGGCGGCACCTGCCCGCAAGCACTCGGCTCAGGTGGTCCTGGGTGGCACCACAGCCATGGAGGGAAGCACCAGACCCCTGTGCAGCTCAGGCAGGCAGGCAGGCTCTGGGGAGGGGGGAAAAAAAAAGGAGCGCCACTTTTTTTTTCCCTTCAGTGGAGCTTGCCTACATGGGCTGCTTCCAGGCTGCCTGCACAGCCCCTGAGCTGCATGGGGCCCGGTGCTTCCCTCCATGGCTACTAAGGTAGCAAACTAAACCACCTTGGACATTTTTTATTTTGCTATGGCTCAAAGTCATTTAATGCACAATATGCCACTGACTGTGTAAACCACAATGCCATTAAAGCAATGCAAAAGGGCATTTAAGCCGCTTTAAAGGCCAATTTTGTGGTGTGTACAAAGGCCTTCAGACTCAGGAGACATCAAATAAACTGTGGCAAGATAGTTTCTACATAAAATGAGTTGGCTCAAAATTTACAGGATGTTTAAGGACAACATTTAAAACAAGTCTGAATAAACTTAATTATTTTTTTCTAACAAAACCAAAAAAATATAGCAATATTAGTTTTCTTGTCCGTCCGTCCCCTCCCCGAATTGATGTGATTGGATTGTCTAGTTTCTGCTCAGGAAAGGGGGAATCTACCAGTTGATCATACCATACAACATAAGTCTACATAATCTATTTTGGAAACAGTTTACATAAACAACACAAACTAGCTTAATTGCCTTCCTGATTAGGTGGCATAAAATGTAAAAGAGGTGGCTTTCTAGAGTGATAATTTTTCAACATTATCCAGCAACATTAACTAAAATGCCTTGGGGTTTATGAAGACCATATTCTACAAATCCTGGTCCACCAATACAAATCCTGATGAGAACTGTGATATCTTATTGCTGCTCTTCTCAAGCATTTGGAATTCTGGGTCACTGCTACATCAATGTCTTCTTCACGACAATTTATTTGCAGAAAGGTAAAATAATCTAAAAATATTATACAGTCAAAAGGTACCACATCTGGTGGAAAAATGTGCCTTTGGCTAAAAACAGGTGTTGGGGTCATCCTGGGTCTGACTGTTCCAAACTTTGATTCACATCAAAAGAGGCACAGGACATTTACACATACAGCTTGAATAGCAATCAACTAAAATTAGCCCCTCGATAATCTGAGGGTGGGGAGAGTGTTACTTCAATGCTTCATGGGTATTTGAAGTGGGACAATGGACTTGTATGTCTATAGCGGGGGTGGGCAAAATATGATTCTATCCAGCCCTCCAGTGGCTGCCTGTCTGAAAGCCAATGAGATGCCAGTGGCAGAAGAAACCAGTTTCAGGAGGTGCCAGCTGCAGCAGCAAGCAGCTTGAGCTCTTGTTCCTAGATGACCAACCCAGGGCTGGTGCCAACCTAGCCCACCTGGCTTGCCCCACCCTACCCCCAGCCCTCAAAGCTTCCAGAGACCAGAAACTTCTGCCTAGCAGAGGCTTTTATCCTGGCAACCCTGTGGCTGTTCCCCAGCCCTCTCTCCATTGGAGAGTGGAGATTCAGGTAAGAACAGACCCAGGGAGGAGGGAATTGCTAATGATTGTGCCACTCTGGGGCTTGTGGGACTCTGGCTTTGTGCCTCCATGTGCTGCTCACAGCTAGAGTGACAGGAGCATGAAGTAGAGGCACAGAACCAGCCCAGCCTGATGGCGTGGGACTTCCCATGGCTCCTGGCACTCTAGCGCATCACAGGGGCCAAGCCGGGCTGGCTCTGTGCTGCACCACGTGAGTCCCAGCCTTGAAGCAAGAACCAGATGCTACTGGGCTGGGCCAGGCTGGTTCCATGCTGCACCATGCGGGTCCTGGCCATATAGGGGGGTGGTGGAAGCATGGAGCTCAGGTGGGCAGGGTGTGGGGAGCCCCACACATCCCCCCTCCCCATGGTGCAGCAGCAGCAGGTGGGGATACTCAGGGCACTCATGGCCTGTGCAGGTGCTGCTGCCCGGCAGCATGTGGCTCTGGCCAGAGCTGCATGTGGCAGCAAGGAGTGCAGCCAGGCTGGCCCATCTCTATTGCATGGGTCTCACGCACCACTGAGGAAAAGACCCGCATGATGGAACTGGCTGCCTTCCCTGGCAGATGCACTGCTGGGACTCTGCCGGAAGTGGTGAGGTGCCCCCCCGCCACCCTTGCTTCCATGGTGGCCAGCAGCTGGCTCCATCATGTGGGGTTTCCCCTGGTGGTATGTGAGTGCCGGGAGCTGCACGTGGCCTGTGGGGACCCCCATGCAATAGAGGCAAGCCAGCCTGGCTGCACTCCTTGCCACCATGTGCAGCGCTGGCCAGAGCCATGTATCACTGAGCAGCAGCCTCACAAGTGCCCCTGGGGTCCCTGCCTGCTGCTGCTGCTCCTGCTGCTGACAGTGGCAGGGTTGTGAGCCATGTGGGGGAGAGTGTGGGGGAGTTCCCCACACCCTCCTCCTCGTTCACACCCCACAAACCCCACCAACCCATATCCTGCCCCCACCACACCCCCACATATACACACAACCCGCAACATACCCTACACCCCCACACAATACAGCCACAAACCCTCACAAACCACACACACACACCCCCCACCATACATACACCCCCACCACCAACCACACCCTACACACTTCCTTACACACAAAATACAAGAGTAAGACTTTATATTTGACCTATTATGCAGTCATCTCTATATACACTATGCAAACACAAATCATGAGAAAAATATTTTTTGTAATAAAATTAAAATACATTACAGGAGATAGTTGGCTTTTAGTATATGATTTTTTTTCTGGTTCAGATGGCAACCCCCCCGCCCCCGCCCCCCCCGGTAAAGAGGACTTCTGTGGGCAAGGAGAGGGACTTCCAGTGGCAAAGCTCAGGGGCTAGGGGCGGGAGTTCCGGTCCCAAGATGGCAACCGGGGGGGGGCCTTGACAGCTCACCAAAACTCATTAAGTGGCCCTCCAGCCAAAATAATTGCCCACCCCTACTATAGGGAATGGGTAGGTGCCTAGGCACAGATAGCAGGTTCTGACCATCTATGTCCACCCCAATGGTCCGTTGAGGAGATGGCAGACTGGGACAAGCAGGTATGCCAAGAAGACCAAAGCCTCAAGTTCAAAGCAATGGCCTGACACCCCCACAGTGTACCCTTGGTAGCACTGCACTCGCTCCACTCAAGTAACAGGGTTACAACTCTGTTACAATATAAGACCATTATCATTTACTGGGTGATATCTGGGGCCTCTGTACTACCTCATATTTACATTGCTGTCTTTGTAAATCAACCTACTGTCTTCTCAGAACCTGCTGCTCCTGGCTTTATATCAATCCATTTAAGAGGTATCCAGACCAAATATGGATATTGAATATAGTATAGATTACCTTGATTTTAATTTCTTTGAGTTCCATTATTGAATTATTATACAAAATATCATTGAGGTATTTCTAATCTCATTATGATGATAAAAACAGATTATGCTGAGAACACTGAGTAATGAACTGAACCATATGGAAAATCATTCTAGTTCCCCTAAAAATGTTATCTGTAATTAATGAAAAAATAGTTGCTTGGGGCCTTCTATCTGAGCTTCTCGGTTAAAGCAGCAATGATTGCTGTTCGCTGTCATGATTTAAGTAAGGGATATATTTCATAGAATACTTCTATTTCCAATAAAGAAAGCGTCAAAGGGCGAAGCTGTGGCTGGCACTTGGAAATGGACTCCCAGAGTGGGCACAAAGAAGCATTAATGTGTGCCTGTATCCTTGCCAAAACCAAAACACTAGGATAACATGGTCAGGGGGCTGTGCACATAGGAAATTGCCAGCCCAAGACAGATACACATGAATAGGACACCATGCCAATGGGCAGTCATCATGTTCTATAACTTAGCATCCTCAAAAGAAGCTTGCACCATTCTTTTAAGAGAGGAAACCAGGGAGACCGTCTTATTTACTACTTTCAGAGGGTGGGATCCAAAGTCCAAAGGAATTTATGCAAGTCCACCTGCTTTTAGGATGGACCTTAAAAAGTTGAAAACAAATTACATGATGCAATGGCTATAATAGCAAAGGGCTGGACTTGATGACCCCAAGGGACCTTCTAGGTTATGTTTCTAACTGCACAACTCTCACAGATTTTTGTGCAAGTAGGGGCTGACTCTGACACCTGCTAAGTAAGACCAAAAACCTGGATACAATCTTCAAAAGCTGGAAGAGAACAGACTCTGGCTCTTGAGGTGACAGAGCAGAAGTGGAATCACTGCACAGTAGTCTCCATCAGGCCTGCACTCCCTCTCCAAAAGGGATAATAGTCTGATGGTCCAGTGAGGTTGCTAATGTACCACCTCCAGCTCATATTTCCTTGCTGCAAAATTTAACTGCCTATCCTCTGGGAGCTGAGCTCTGCATTACTGATCCCCTCTGCAGGTTTACCAGATTCTCTAGTCTCTTCCATTCAGAGCTAACTGACTTCAGCTGTGTCTGAGATCAGAGGGCTAAACCCAATAGTTCTTACCTGAGAAATCAAGTCAGTGAGAGCTTTCCCCCTGAAGGAATTCATGATAATGTAAGTGGGATAAATTGGAGATGGTGTTTTAAAATCAGTGGTGGACAAGTGCTAAGAACTTTATTTTTTCTGGTCAAGGATCTGAGGTTTCCAATGATGCTTTTAACAGATCATAGTTATGACATGCAGAGCTAGATTTGCAAAAGGTACTTGGGTACCTTCTGGGACTTACAACAACACCTAACTCCCACTGAGTTCCTAAATCTGGCCTGCCAAGACTTAGCTGAGTAACTGCAAAGGTCCATATTTTTCTCAAGTTTCAAAAGCTCTTCCTAGCGCTTTCTAGTTTTCAGTAAATGACCATATAACTAAGATAGGATGATCATGAAAGAAAGAGCTTGGTGTCATATCAGGAAACTGCAGAGCATTTTACGAAATTCTGAGTGTGCTAGTAAGTACATATATTCATAGATTCATAGATGTTAGGGTCGGAAGGGGCCTCAATAGATCATCAAGTCCGACCCCCTGCATAAGCAGGAAAGAGTGCTGGGTTCAGATGACCCCAGCCAGATGCCTATCTAACCTCCTCTTGAAGATATTTCTTGTAAGCCCCGGGGGCGCCTTGGTGAATAAATACTCACCAGTTCCCTTCTGTGCCCCCGTGATGAACTTATAGGCAGCCACAAGGTCGCCTCTCAACCTTCACTTGCGGAGGCTGAATAGATCTAGTTTCTCTAGTCTCTCCTCGTAAGGCTTGGTCTGTAGGCCCTTAACCATACGAGTGGCCCTTCTCTGGACCCTCTCCAGGTTATCCGCATCCCTCTTGAATTGCGGCGCCCAGAATTGCACGCAGTACTCCAACTGCGGTCTGACCAGTGCCCGATAGAGGGGAAGTATCACCTCCTTGGACCTATTCGTCATGCATCTGCTGATGCACGATAAAGTGCCATTGGCTTTTTTGATGGCTTCGTCACACTGCCGACTCATGTTCATCTTGGAGTCCACTAGGACTCCAAGATCCCTTTTCACTTCTGTGCCACCCAGCAGGTCTTTTCCTAGGCTGTAGGTGTGCTGGACATTTTTCCTCCCTAGGTGCAGCACTTTGCATTTCTCCTTGTTGAACTGCATTCTGTTGTTTTCTGCCCATTTGTCCAACCTGTCCAGGTCTGCTTGCAGCTGTTCCCTGCCCTCCGGCGTGTCCACTTCTCCCCATAGCTTTGTGTCATCTGCAAACTTGGACAGAGTACATTTCACTCCCTCGTCCAAGTCACTGATGAAGACATTAAAGAGTATCGGTCCAAGGACCGAGCCCTGCAGGACCCTACTGCCCACACCCTTCCAGGTCGAAACCGACCCATCTACCATGACTCTCTGGGTGCGACCCTCCAGGCAATTCGCCACCCACCGGACTGTGTAGTCATCCAAGTCACAGCCTCTTAACTTGTTCACCAGTATGGGGTGGGATACCGTATCGAAGGCCTTCCTGAAGTCTAAATATACGACATCCACCCCTCCTCCTGTGTCCAGGCGTTTCGTAACCTGGTCATAAAAAGAGACTAGATTGGTCAGGCACGATCTGCCTGCCACGAACCCATGCTGGTTTCCCCTCAGCATAATTTGTCCTGCCGGGCTCTCACAAATGTGAGCCTTGATAATTTTTTCAAAGACTTTGCCAAGGATGGAGGTGAGACTGACTGGCCTATAGTTGCCTGGGTCCTCCTTCCTCCCCTTTTTGAAAATGGGGACCACATTGGCCCTTTTCCAGTCCTCTGGGACTTGGCCCGTGCGCCACGAGCTTTCAAATATTCCCGCCAGTGCAATGATGTCGGCCAGTGCCTTCAGCACCCTCGGATGGAGCTCATTCGGGCCTGCTGACTTAAAGGCATCCAGTTCAAAGGCATATGTACACACACAATGAGAAGAGAAGACACAATGAGCTTATAGCCACAAACTAGCTTATATTAACTTTATCATAAATCTTCAATTTGTGCATAATTAGAAGTAAAATGAGAAAGCAACTACTCAATACTAAAACATAATGGATCAGTGCTGGTAGAGTTCTGTACCATTCTGAGAATAGGATTTAGCCCATAGGGTGCAGGGTATATTTGTGGCTTTGTTTAAATGTCTGATAAAATAACGAATAAAAGGCTCATCAAGATAAATGCAAAGTATGGCATTACCTTGTGCTCTGAAATAAGAGAACTCAAAGTGATTTGTTTTGAAGCCATCACTCAGGAAAATCTCCCACTTAAACTGTAACTAGACTATTCTCTTTGCAGATATCACCAGAGCATTTCTTAAGTTATTTCCATTTGCCTTCTGGCAGTGTCAGTCAAAAAACAACTTCAGGCATCATTCAGATACATAAAATTATTCAGGGTTAATTTTTGCATCAGACAGAATAGCTTTGTGCTCATCATCAAGCCATCACCCCTTGAGAATAGCTACCCCATTACATACATGCAGCTCCTAGCTGTAGATGTCTGCAGTATTGTGGTTCACAAAATCATCACTCTGGGCACTGGCAGACATGCAGTTCCCTGCTCTAACTCATGGCACTTCACAGAAAGTGCCTTGAGTTACAGCAACCCTTCCTCCACGACCCAACAGACATTCATTGTTAGCTTAGGGGGTGGGGTGGCGGATTTTGCTCCACTTTGGAGCTGATCCAGGAGGAGCTGCCTGTCTGCAGCCTCTCCCCCACCTAGCCCTGTCCCCCCCTCGCCCCCTCCCCAGCTTTTGTGCTGTCTGCAGGATGGAACCGGGGGTGGGGGAGGGGTTTGCCTAGCCTGAGCTGGAGGGGAGGTGGGTGGATTGGAGCACTGGGGGCAGGGTTGCACTGCATCAGCCCAGCGCCAGTCAAACTCAGGGATAGACAGAAGTTAATGAAAGTGCTCTGCTTTGAAGCAGCTTCATTTGAACCCTCATTACATGATGGTTAATTTGTCACGTGATCAAGCACTTTTAAAGCACTCTGCAGCTGCGCACTTCTGTCAGGGCATGGTTTTAAGGGGCAGAGTGTCAGGGCAGAGTGTTTTTAAGGGGCTGATTATTTAACAAACATCATTTCAGTCAGCCCCTCTGTTACTCATATCTTATGGATTCGGGAGTCATGCTAGCAAGGGGTTTCTACATTATGCCTAATGGTTGTTGAAAGCCTTGTGCATAGCAAAATGCTAAAGAGTCTCAGTGAGCGGGATGGTCATTTGAAGGAGTAACTGTTCATTTCCTGTCCGTATGAACAAGATATTGTCTTAGTTATTGGTTTTTAATTATATTGGTTGCAACTGTGGATAAAGCACTGATATTCCACAAAAATTAAGCTTGTGCAGTTCAGGGACAGAAGACAATCTTGAGTCACGTGAGCTGTACAACTGTTAAAAAGCAGCAGTGTTTCCAGAATATTCAGCCTTTTCTTTAGTCTTCAGTTAGCACTAGAAAAACACGAGAAAACAAATTTGAGATTACATCTCAAATAGCAATTTGGTTCAGCCTCATTTACCATTTTGAGAAGAATTGTGCAATACACTCATGTATTCGGGGAATGGTTGCACTTTTGCTCCCATAAGAATATAAGTTTCTGTACAGGGTATCAATATGCAAATGAAAGTATTTACTACTTTCAGTTCCAGGCAGAAGTGCTTAAGTTACATCCTGTATAAAGCTCTAGTAATACAATTAAAGAGCAGGTGAGCAGTCACACAATGTGGATAATGAATATAGATACTAAGGATACAAAGATTTAGTCAAAGCAAACAGTAATATGAACAACCCATTTCCTGAAATGCAATTTCATAACGTGTCCACTGAACAATTATACCTGCAAATTCATGAAAAGGAGGAAAGGAATAAATAACGTGCAGAGCTTTTTTCATATTGCACTGGAATGCTTATTTGCACTAACACACATTTAAATAATCCATACTTTTAGACTTATCGTCTCAATCAATTAAAATCCTATACAGTACTTTAGCTCTATCACTACTGACAGATATCCTTTAGTTTCCTGACTTCCCTGCTACATCATCAGATCTAAAAAAAAAGTTAAAATCCTAGCTGGTACTGTAATATCAGCAGGAGAGAGAATAGTCACTTCAACTGACTTGAAATGTCTCTTAGACAGTCATCAACAGGGAATGCAAAAGCAATACATCCACAGTCATCTGTAACTGGAAAATTAGCATCAGTTTTTCACCATGACATTTATATGCTACGTTTTGCTTCATGCTGTATTTTGAAATAAAAGAGACAATATCTGAAATATCATTTTCATTCCAACTGACAGACTTTCTGAAATATATCCATTAGAGAGCTGCTGACATTTTACAGGAGCCTTTGGAAATCTTGCTATTTAGAGGCTAGTCTGCTTCTATAGTGTATATTTTCTGTGTTTCTCTTCCTTGCTGTTTTATAACTCAGGCTGTTTGAATGGCAATAAGAGGACTGCTTCTGGAGGGTTCATCTACTCCTGGCACTTGTTTCTCACGCCCAAAATCTTATTGATAAAGGACAAGAGAAGCATATCGCAGAAACAAGTCAAATCCTGCTCTCTTTTACACACGTATGTCCTCACTTAGCAATAGTATGAATTCTGTAAGCGGGTGCCATTCATTCCCCATTCCTGGCAGGACTGAGTTTGGCTTGGTGTGGGCATTGTGATATAGCGGAGAAAACCTGGCCCAATTTCTGAGATACAAGTTCATGATTGCAAAAGGGAATATTTGTCACAGATTTCTTCCTTATGTCAGCTGCTGATTAATACTGGCACAGCTCATGGCATCCTGTGGCCAAGTGCTGCAAAATTCCTTTGGACTGGATTGCATTGCACAGCGCAGTCCTGGAGCCACTCATGTCAGTGACTTCAGTGGGGTCAGGTGCACACTCAAGAAAGTTCGTTTTCTTTTCTCCAGCTATTCTTTAAAGGAAAGAAAGCACAGAGGTTGTCTTCATTTTGTGCAGCAATTTGACATGTTCTTCCCTAGACAATGTAGACTTAAATTGCCTTTCATGATCCTTTTTTCCAAAACTGCTCTGACTAGATGTTTATTTGCATCCAGTCACCATAGCGATTGAATACCTATAGCACAAGGCAACATCCTTTAGCTTGAAAACGGTTTGGGAAGGATGAAATTGTCTGCATCAACCTATGTAAGAGGAACCTTCCGAGACTGGAACTTTCAGTTTTCATTCTCTAGATTACAAGATGCATAAATCTTTAAAAAAATACCCATAATATTCCTTCAGCTTTAAATCTATAATCTATACCATTCAAAACTAACGGAGTGATGAGGGCTGATGTTTTTCAAAGAGAAATGGCTTCTTTTATGAAGGAATAGACAGACAAATAACTCTTATTAACTAAGCCGAATACAGGCTTGAGAATTTACTCCTGCTTATACCACTTCTGTATTAGGCCCATTATCTACTTTCTTCATAAACTGTAGAAGACTGTCATACAGAAATAAACAAATTGTATAAAATTACTTTAAATCTTTAAAAGATGATCGTTACAATCTCTAGGAGCTGCATCCTCCTTTATTTTTAAGGTAGTGTGCTCCTACAGGCTACTTGGGAGAAATGCTTAATCTTTATTACACAGTGGATGCATCTACATGTGCTATTAAGGCAGGGGTGGGCAAAATGTGACCCACCAAACCATTCTATTCGACCTGTGGGGACCCTACAAATTTTAGAAAATTAATATTAATCTGCCCCTGGCTGCCTGTCATGTGGCCTTCGATGGCTTGCCAAAACTCAGTAAGTGGCCCTCCGCCCAAAATAATTGCCTGCCCCTGTATTAAGGTGATGCAATAAACTCCAGAACAGTTTACACCGGAGTTAACTGCTCCCAGGTGCAGTGTCTACACGTGTATCCGGGACCATGGCACTTAGAGCTGGATGTAGCAGCTCTGGGCTGGCAGGGGATACAGGGGTGTCAGCCCCTGGCTCTGGGTGGCAGCACTGGGTGGTGGAGGGACTGGCAGGAGATGGCGGTCTGGCCTCGGCTGGCTGGGCTCACCAGGCACAATTGGTGCTTGGTGGTCACCATCCACACAAGCGTTTGATTGTAGTTAATAACTCTGCCACAAACAGTATTATATTACAGCAGAGTTAATTTATTGCACCCTAACACCAGTACACGTGTGGACAGTGATGATTTACTACAGAACTAATTAGTCAACTCGGCAGTAAAGCCCATGTGTAGATGCACCCTGTTTCTGGGAAATATGCTTATAGATGGGTTTTATGCAATGGAGTCTGCTAGTCTGACTGGGCTGCAAGGGTGAAGGTTTCCCCTCTTGCCTATAAATGTCAACAACCCGACAATCCAAACACATGCAGGCAGCCTCTGTGCAGGTTAATTGATTTAATTCAGAAAGACTGGAAGAGAATGGTGGTAAAAATGTTCCAGATTGCCATGCAAATAAGCCTTACTCCAACCTCTAGCATAAAGAAGGAATTCCCAGTCACCATGGCCAACATTTGAAACCCTACCTCCATTGAATATTTTAATTATTTCTAAAATATAGCATTGCTGCAGTAAAAGAGATTGAAGCACCACCTCAGAATACTCTGTAATTTACTGATCAGTGGGGATCCAAGGTTTTCTTGGATAAAAAAATTGCAAATTCTCTGATAAAAAAACAAAATCCGCAATTAAAATGAAATGCCACTAGGTATATCGGTATCAGGTGAACACAACGTTTAATTGATACATTTACAATTTTAAAGCAATTTGGAAGCCTACCAACACCTCAATCACTATAATAAAATAAAATCTAAATACCTATGAATTTTTGCATTTGATTTTGGGTTTTTTATCATGGAAAATCAGAGCTCCCTCTGCCCCCTTCATTCACTAGGATGCAGGTCCAGGCCCCTTACTTTCAAGCAAAACCCCCCATCCCTGCTGGTGCCCTTCACTCCCCACCCACAGCCCCCTGGCCTTGCTGGTGACCCTCACTCCCCAACCACAGCCCCCTCCAGCCGTGCCAGAGAGGGCCCCCAGCTGCCAGGGATACGGGGCCAGGGAACCAGGTCTGCAGCCCCCTGTAGCAGCGCCTGAGCCACAGCTGATGCCTGCAGGAGGTGATAGCTGCTGCAGCCTGAGCGTGGAGTGGAGCCCAGCTCCCCTTCCCTCACAGGCAGCATGGCCAGAGTGGAGCCTGTAGGAGGGGTGGGTGCAGGCTGCCTGTTGCGGGCTTGGGCTCCCCGTCCTGCTGCCCTCCCTCTGGGGCTTCCATGGCCCAGTGGGCAGGACCCAGCATGGCAGGGCAGAGAAGCTCCTTGCTGCTGTGAGCCCTGCGCCACTCTGGCAAGGTGCCCCCCACTTGCCCAGCAGCAGCAGGGGTGGCAGTGTGGAGTTATGCTCCTTGCTGCTGCGAGACAGGTAGGAGGCGCCTTGCCAAGGTAGCTCAGGGCTGGTAGCGGCAGTGAGCTTCCCCACCTAGCCCTGCTCTGCCCTGCTGCATTTGGTCCTATCTGTTGGACAGCCGGGACCCCAGGGGGAGGGCAGCAGGGCAGGGAGTCCAAGCCCCCAGTGGTCAGCCTGCCCCCACCCCCACCTCATGCACAGATTGGGGGGGGGGAGTGCCCTCCCTGTCCCCTTGGGAGTGAGTGCATTGGCAGGGAGCCAACCCCCTCCACAACCCTGCCCTCTGGACAAGCCACACCGCAGCCCTGTCCCACTCCCTGCTAGGGCCCTATGGCATTCATGGCCCCGGGCCCCAAGCCCCATGCACCACGTGGCTGGGCAGCAGCCCCAGCCCTGCCCAACTCCCTCACTCCCTCCCTATGGAGGCCTCAAACCCCGCCTAGCTTCCCCCCCCCCCACCAGACTTACCTGCAGGAGCTGCTCTCCCGGTTACCTGGCGACCATGTGCATGTACGTGCACATTGCACCCCTTGCCTGACCACACTCCTTCTGCTCTCCCCAGCCCCTTTCAGGCTGGAAATCTGCCAGCCTGTGAAAGATCTTTGCAAAAGTGAAAAATCCATGTGTTTTCTCACTGAAATGAGAAATCCCCATTTTTTTCTCAGTTAAAAGGGAAAATCTGTGGGGAAGGGGGTTTGTTTTTCCATGGGAAATGGAAAACCCAGATCCTTGCTGATCAGGGCAGTGAGGGCTGGGGTTGGAGCAATAGTTACCGTGAGATAAATGAGGGCCAAGATGTAACGTGCATCAGCTACCTCCAATAATTGCTGGCGTGCATGCGCTTATGCATGGTAAGTGAAAGCTAACCTGTCACAGCTCTCCCCTCTTTCATTGAGGGGTAAGTGAGAAATCTAATGAAAGACATGCTAAATGATTTTTTTTGCTGCATTCAAAAGATGCGAAAGATAGCAAAGGATGTATTCATAAGAGGCAGGGATGGAAAGACCATTACAAGCATGAGAGAAAATGTAGTGAGAGACAAGACAGATGTTTCTGAATTAATAGTCTGCATCAGTAATTTTAGGGAGATGTATGTGAAATTGTAAATGTCTAATTGTGCAGGGAAAAGAAGTCACTGACACCAGGCACAACTCCCCATAGTGAGGAAGATATTGTATTTTGGTTTAAATAAATATATTTTCCTCTAACTTTTAGGTCTCAGAGGCAGAGGGAGAGGACTGTCAAGGAATGAAGGCAGTTGTCTAAGGACATCTCAGTTCCAGTTTCTGCTCTGCCATAGATTCGTGGGTGTGTGTGTCACTTATTATTGCTGGGCCAGATCCTATGCTATCTATTGGACACCTTGCAGAACTGAACATATAAATAACATGGCGAGGATGGAGGGAGAGACTATATAGAATGACGTACCCAAAACAGGAAAGCAGATGTTAAAAAACAGTGAGATCTGGCCAAGTAAATTCAATGTTACTTTCAGGCAAACGGCAGATGAGAGATGTGTGGGATCTGATTCATGCAGAGGGCTGGACTAGATGACCTTATGAGGTCCCTTCCAGCCCAACTTTTCTGTGATACTGTGCAGAAGAACAGAAGCAGATGACAACAGTAATAGGAAAATAGAAGCAGATGACAAAAATGGCAAGTGGAGGTTCGAAAGGGATCATGAAATAGAATAAAACAGGGAGATGGATTGGGACAAATATACAGAACAACCATCTACAGAACATTCAGCAGCAGTAAAATAGACTGTGGTGTGTATAAGTTCAACTCAGATCATAGTTATAAGTAGTTAATAAAAGCCAGTAATTGCCAGTGGGATTGTACACCCAACAATGATTCACTGCAGGCTGAGAGGACTGCGGTATACTGTAATGCAGAAGATAAATAAAAACATACTATCAATAGGATAATATTACACACACAATTTTGATAAACTGGTTACATGCACTGGGTCATAGAGAGTATGTTATAAATTAGATATATTCACTGCCTAAACCTAGTGTATCTTTAAAAGAAGACCAAGCTGGTTTCATGTTGACTTGTACAGCAAAGTCTAACAATTTATAGAAACATAATAATGACTATAGCCAAGAACGCAGTTTAGGGAAAACACATGAATGCAAGGTATCATTGGGGTGGAAGAATAAAAAAAAAATAGATTAGACAGAAGAATTTGAAATCCTGAGATGAGTCGAACAGAATGACACGAGTAGGTGCCTAATTCTGCCCTCAGTTTATATCTTTGTCAACCCCATACCTGCACTGGGATTGCACAGATGTAATTAGTAGCGAATCTGGCCCAAGACACTGGAGCCAGTAGGTAAATAAAATATCCTGGACTGAAAATGAGATGGAGTCTCTATAAACGCAGAATTCCTTTTCCCTGAATGTTGAAATACAAACCACTCTGAGTATCCAGACACCATTAAACCTGGCGTCTGGATTAAGCCTGTCTCACTTTAAGGAAGTGGGGGAGTTTTCAGAAAAAGAGGGAGCCAAGGGTACGGCTGCTGGCTAGGTATTTGTTAATTTTTTATGTGAATTTATTGGATAGGAAAGCGAATTAGCAGCACTGACAGGAACCCAGGCGCAGTAAAAGCTTCCTGACACAGCACTGCCCAAGCAGTACTGTCTTGTCTGATGGCAAAAATCTTACTGATGATCTGAGCCTTTCTCTGGAGAAGGGACTGCAGAGCAGACTGCTCTGAACTAAGTGGTATTTCTGCAACATGGACCGACATAAGATGCTAGGATGAGACCACTACGTTCATGTAACTTGGTAACCTCCTTCATGATCTGATCCCATCCTCCAGAGAGGAATGACCAATACAAGCTAATTCACTATCATGCTTCCAAAATATTGTAAGGTAAGTTCTGAAATTACAGAAAGCTAAAAGCAGTTTGTGTTTTGTGACAGAGACTAGGAATGGAAAAAAAAAAGCCAGCTACAACTCTTGCTCTGAATTTGCCAGTTTTATTCACATGAAAGGGACTTGAAAGCAGTGGATTCGTGTTCATTGCACTCCTTTCGGTGAACAGGGGTATCTCTAGGTGCTGAGAGACTGAGGAGGAGCACGCCTCTTTCCAGAGCAATGAGGCTTTGAGGTCAGACCGTAGAACTATCGACGAGCAGCATGACCACCAATTTAAGGATGCACAAGCCAAACCTCACTATGCAAGGACTGCAGATTGCTAATAAAGCCCTGGGAAGAGTTGAGCCTTTTTAGAACTATGACAACACAACACCAGGAGGGAGGGGTAAGGGAAAGAAAATCAAAGGGGCAGGGTAATCTATACGAAAATGTCACATTCAAGAATAAATACTGGTCTAAAGAAATGTATTTCAGATGTGTTATGATTGGGCCAAGAAGCATCCACTGGGCAATATCCTATCATACTCTCATAAACTGTGTTCATGCAGGGGCAGGCTGCGATACCCTTGCAAACATGATGCATTATCTTACTCAGCAGTAGCACTGGTGAATTTATTGGGCCTACCAGAAGTGTAAAGTACTGTTTTATGTAAGAGTATCACAAATTGGCCCTCAGTCAGCTTCCAATTTATTTCCTATTAGTGATTCTTAGGAGTGGGCTCTTACTTATTCAATTTATAACTTTTGCTTGGTATAGATAGGATTGCTTTGATATTTTAACCAGACTGAAATTGAGTTTCCTTTTCACACTAGCCATCTGGATGGAAGATGTTTCTCCCTGAACAAGTGGTCTTATGAACAATATAGTGAAAGACCTATTGTTCTTTATTTATTAGCGGGGCAGAGTTTTGTGTAATGCTTTCTTCTTCAGTAGGTCTAGACAGCCTCTAAATTTCATTCAGATAGCATTCATTTCACAATTTCCGTCAATTATTACAATTCTTTCCATATTTTCCCTTTTATTGAAAGCTACTGGAATGCTTCAAGCGAGGCATTTTTGTCTGATGCATTTCCATGCAGTTTTCCCCAAAGGAAGGATTACAAATATAAAAAGACCCAAACATTACATTCTAATCAAATTTAGCAACAGCTCTAGGGGAAAATGGCAAGAATATACCTGCCTTGGACCCTGAGACCTGTGGAGCCATGGTAAATTATGTAAATCATTGAGAAATTTTAACTAGCTCAAATTTTCATGTGTGTTTGACTGACTGCAGATAATACATGCAGGAGCCAATGGCAATTTTCCTGTTAATATCAGAGAGTCAGGTTTGGGAACATAAATTATGAATCAATGCGTCTAATTAAACTTGGAATATATCATTAATGATAACATTCATTATTGCTTTTGACATGTGGGTAATATTTTAAATGATTAGACTAACACCTAATAGACTCACAGATTCATACAGTTTAAAGCAAGATGGGATCAGTCAAATTGATCTTCTCTTCTCCCTAGTTTAACAGAGACCATAGAATTTCACCCACTTCCTCTGATACCAAGCCCATAAATTGGCTAAGCCAGGGAATCTCTTAGAAAAGCTTCTAGTTTCAGTTTAAAGACTTCAAGTACAGGTTTCCCTCGATTTATGCAGGTTCTTTATATGTGAATTCACTCTTATGCAATGAGCATATTTAGACCCATAATTCATTATATGAAAGGTAAATTCGCTCTTATGTGATCAGCATAGACACCCCACCCCGCCAAGCAGGTATGTCTGTGAGTGGGAGGGGAAAGGGTCGTGGCTCCACTCACCCCAGCCCTGGCTGCAGTGGCCCTGGGAGTGGCCAGTATTAGTTGCCTGCAGCTGCTGGGTTGCACTATACTCTGCCTGTCCCCCCACGCCTGGGCTCACCCCAGCTTCTGGGCTGCACTGAGCCATGGTGCAGGCAACTGGTGTTGGCTGCTTCTGGGACAAGTGCAGATAAGCAGAGTCCTGGGCGGTGCGTGGCATGGCACTCACCCCAGCCCCAGCTGCAGTGGCCCCAGGAGCAGCTGACACCAGCTGCCTGCACCAGGGCACAGCACAGCCCAGGAGCAGAGGTGAGTGGGGACAGGCGGAGCACAGTGCAGCCCAGTGGCTGCAGGCTGCTGGTGCCAGCCGTTCCCGGGACCTCTGCAGCCGGGGCTGGAGTGAGTGCCACTCTGTTCCCTCTGCTCTGCTGCCTTGTGTAGCCCCGGGACTGGCACCCCTCCTCCCACCCCTTCCCTAGTCCCAGCCTCACACCCTTCCTCCCTCACCACCATCCCTATTTGTTACATTGTAATGTGGGTTCACTTTATGCAAATTTGATTTATGCGTCATTCTCCAGGAACGCATGTACCACATAAATAGCAGGAACCCAGTAATAGGAAATCATCTACATCTTTTAGCTAAGATTTCCCCATAGTTAGTCCCTGCATTGTGGAAATAAGGTGTAGTGCTATTTTAGCCCCAATTAAGTCAATGTAGAATTTCAATGCATTAGCATAATGTGTTTTAACAGGGTCATTTATTTAAATTTTCTCTTACCTGTTACTGGGAAGCTGTAGACCCTCAGTGCCTCCCTAACTCAGCCTCAATGCAATGTACCCTGCCCCCAACATGCTCTCTAATCTCGTTTATACTGAAGGAGTTGCAGTAGTTGACACAGGAGGCGCTAAAGATACCAGCATGGCTGCAGTTTTCCAGCAGTATATAGCACACAGTGACCTTAATGGAATATCTGACCACAGTCTCAAAATATTTGTAAAAATCCCACTCTATTGAAATCAATGGTAAAGTGCCCATGATCTTCAGTGGGCCCAGGATTTCACTTCTACTCTTTTATGGGGAACTTGGCATTCAACCGTGCATTCCCATTCCAGATGACACGTTTCCAGTTGCCTAAAACAACCCTATCATCAGTTGCATTTGTAAAGCATACAAGAAAACAAATATCAATATTTTTCAACATTTCCCAGTTAGACCTACAGAATTAATTTCTGTCCCCAAAATTGGGGCAACAACATATGGACAACATTCATTCACTTGAATGTGAGTATTCATTCAATTAATGCTCTTCCCCATCTATGGCATTAAATTTCAGTGGGACCCAACTGTTATTGAAATGAGGTCCATCTTGTTGTTTGAAAAGGTATGGTAGAGTCCTGCAGCCTCGTGGTATGAGCTTGTATGTGCAGCATCTTGAGACAGGTAAATACCATGAAGAAATAGAAGTTAACATGTCCTGAACCAAGGCTGGGCAATTATTTTGGCTGGAGGGCTGTTTAATGAGTTTTGGTGAACTGTTGAGGGCTGAAAGGGTATCCTGGTCCCATGACAGGTGCCCTGCCTCCTGGTCAACATTTTGGGACCAGAAGTCCTGCCCCATAACATTTGCCTCCAGAAGTCCCTCCCCTTGCCCCCAGAAATACTCTGGGGGGGAAGGGTTGCCATCTTGGAACCAGAAAAAGAAATCATATGCTAAAAATCAAACATTTACTATACATATTTTAACTATATTTCAAAAAAAAAATTTGTCCTGATTTGCATGTGTTTGCATAGTGGATATAGAGGTGATTGCACAATAGCTCAAAAATAAAGTATTACTTTTGTATATTGTGTGTGGGGGAGGGGATGTGTGTGTAATGAGGGGTGTATGTATGTAGGTGGCTGTGGGGTTTATGGGGGGTTAGGGTGTGTGGGGGGGAGAGTGTGAAGGGGTGTGGGGGTGTGTGGGAGAGTGTGGGGGGAGTGTGTGGGCAGGGTGCGCTGGGTGGTGTGGTTGTAGGTGTTTAGGGTGGTATGAGGGAGGGTGTGCCCCCCCCCCCCATGGTGCACAGCCCCTGCTGCTGGCAGCAGCAGCAGTGGGTGGCAGGCTCTCAGGGTGCTCATGGCCTGTGCAGGCGGAGTCCCCCGGCAGCACACAACTCCAGCCACTTCCAGGATCTGCCTGTGGCAGCAAGGAGCAGGGCCAAGCCATCCTGCCTCCATTGCACAGGGCTCTCTGCATCTCATGTGCAGCCAGAGCCAAACACCATGAGGGGGAGCACTGCATGATGGAGCCAGGGGGAGCACTGCATGATGGCCCTGCTCCCTACCACCATGTGCATTCCCTGGACTCCCCTAGGAAGCAGAGAGCAGGACTGAGCCAGCCTGGCTCCATAGCACAGTGCTCCTTGACACTTCTAGTGGAGTCCGGGGAGCTGTGCATTAGGGCTGTATGAAATTTTGCCAGCCGTTTCGTTCCGACACTGTTTCGACCAATTTCGAGGTTGAAACAGCAAAATTGGAACAAAACAAAGGCCGTCAAAAGAGCCTCAGAATAAAATGAGGCTGGTCGAAACACTTTGCAAGTCGAAACGTTTTGACTATAGGCTGGGGATGGCAAGTCAGTCCAGCTAGGCTGACTTCCCATCCCCAGTGCAAGATCTGGCAGGGAACAGCAAGGCAGCCCAGCTAGGCTGCTTCCTCATCCCCACAATACATTGCGCCAGGGGTGGGAAGGCAGCCCAGCTGGGCTACTTTCCGGTTCCCCATACCACATCATGCCAGGAAACAGAGCAGTTCCCCTGGCAGTGACAGCAGTAGTCCTACCTAGAAGCTATGGGCTGGACAGGGCCGTGTCTGGGGCTCTCCCGTGCATGAGGGTGGGAGTGCAGCACACTGCCCTGGCAGGTCTTGGGCCTCATGCAAGTGCAGCAGGGACAACCATGGGCCAGGTGGGATACAATTAATTGGTGGGCGCCTGCTTATGGGCTGAATGCTGATGGGCCAGAGATGGCCCATGGGCCATATTTTCCCCACCCCATCCTGAACAGTATGTTTCACTTTCTCTGGGACACATCAATAGGGGCTAGGTACAGACATTCAGAAAGCCTGAAACAGAATCGATCTAAGTTATGCAGATTTCTGTAAGTTAGATCGGTAATGAACAGAACACACATTTGCACTTTGGTAGCAGGCCAAATCTTAGACCAGGTTTTAAGCCAGTCTATTTGTGCCAAAAAGATGTTCTGTTATGGTTGCAGACTGGTTTTGTGTGCCGAACTTCTGTTCTGTTATGGGTACAGACCGGTTTCCGATCATTTATACTGGTAAAAGTGTAATGTCCGTACCTGTCCAGGATGTCATAAAGTCAAATAATGTTGCATGTACAGGATGTACACATTTTTGTTTTAAATAATGGATTAGGGCTAGAGAGTTGTTTTCACTGTCCCCTAATGACAGGCCAAAGTCAGCAAAGCTCTCTGTGGGGAGTAGGTAGCTGAATCAACTTGTTTATGAAGCAAAGCCTATTTGTTTTACTTAGAACAGTCTCAGTAGATTTGAAGCAGTGCAATGCATTTTTACCTGGCTGCTGTCAGCTTTGCTTTTTGTAAGAATTGACACGTACCTTGAATTTCTAGTATGCTTTCCCCAGTTTTTTCCCCTCTCTTAAAGAAGAAAACAACTTTCACCATATTTATCCTGTAGCAGAAGTTGATACTTAACAACACACCCACAACATGACGTGCTTGTACCTTTCCCTTGTTCTGCTTGCAGCTGTATTTATACAAAACAAAGCTATTCAAGTAAGTTTTAATCGAGATATTGTATTCTACTCTATTGTGTTTTTGCAAATGCATCTAATTCTCTTCAGCAGG
>NW_005841874.1:3748905-3785757 GCF_000455745.1 Alligator sinensis
AGTCTAACATCATCTGGGTGTTTGGCATGGCAAATTTGGTCAATTGTGATAGAGTGCTACAGTGTCACGTTAGCTGATTTAAAAAGTTACGGGCTTCTCAGAGGAGTTAGGCAGAATGCTGAATCTTTTCTTCTATACTTGGCGTACAAACACTGGGCAAAGCAAAATGCAGTAAGCTTTAGTTAGATTATTAAACCAGGCACTTTAGCCCAAGAGACAGCCCCTCTTTCACAGTTAACTGGGGCTTTCTAGGACATAAGCAAACCCTACCCTATTCTGCCTGTGTCAAGATCTACATATTAGGAACCACCAGCTACAGATAACATCTTTTAGTTGGGCACCCCTGCAGGATAACTCTAAGTAGTATCCATTTTATTTTTTAAATTGTAACATAGAGTATCTGGGAATTTGGCAAATGGATAGCAACGTTCTTTGAGGATTGGTTGCTTCATTATAAAGCCACGTAATGATCAGAATATTAATCAGACCATGTAAAAAAGTTGCAGAAATCTGTGACTGCAACCTTTGGAAATGCCCCTGGATGTGATCTCTAAATAATAATTTTAGAGCTTTCTTGTAAAACAAATTATGACAAGGCAAATCAAGGGTCTTATTAGAGAAACTCTTTTACTTTCTATCCTTTCTATCTCCTTAGAACATATAACCCACTTTCCCTTTTGTCTATGTAATATTAAGCCATGCATTGGACTAATATGCTACTGCCCTCCTGGGTTAGAAGCAGCAGCTTCATACCATCAAAAAGGCTAGCATTCCCACCTTCTTAATGGGACCCAGCAGTAGCTTTTGCCCTGAAAAGTCCAAAGACAATGGACTTTCAATTCAGAACATTCATTAATGAATATAAAAAATCTTTTTTAATTTTTAGAGGAATTTTACATTTATTAGCTCTAAATTTCTCTTGCTCAGAGCACTGCACAGTTGGACTCATAGTAATTATGGCACTGGCTTTAAAAACCAGGAAATTCAAGACATAATCTCCAATAACGATTTTTGAAACGCACTAAAATATTCCTAAAACAGGCTTTCCATAGCATATGTACCATCTATATAATATGTGATGGTGCAATATAAAGTCTGTCATTGGCACTTGCGTGGAATGACCTGCATAAACATTTTCAGCAAAAACGTTTTCAGTCAGAAAAATGCCACTTCAAGAAGAGTGACATATTTCACAGAAAAGTATCAAGTTTTAGACAAATTTTCTAAAAAAAAAAAGGTTTCTCGGCCCAATGATGGACCCTCTGGTGAAATAGAGACCCACTCCTGAGGAGCCAGTCTCAGTCAGAGATGGATCTTGAACTTGGGTCGTCTTCATCCAAGGTAAGAGCCCCAACTACCAGGCCAATGGCTGTTCCACAATAAATCTTGCTTTTTTTTTTTTAATTGTTCCATATGGGAACAAAAAATAATCCTTAAACACTGAAATGTTCCTCAAAACAGATTTGTTTTGTTTTCTGGCAGGCCTTAAGTCTGCTGATAAAACTTATACCATAATCAGTCTATCACTTTTGTAGACAGACACACACAGAAGCCAAGGTCATACTAATTAATCCACAGGTCACTTCATTTCAGCGCGGTTCAGTGCATACTTGTATATTTGAAAATAAGTAAAAAAATGATTTGGTTAATCACACTGTAACTTAATCAAAATGCAATTCCATGGGCATATTAGCATTCATCATTAACTTTATCTTTTCTAACTGCTGCTTAATTAATTAAACTCGCAGAGACATCATTTAAATTACCCTTTAAAAACTGCAAGTTTTCTAATTTTTTTCAACTGTAGTTATTGGCTGACCAGTTCACTGTTCAGCACTCTGTGGGATAGGAATGGACAGACAAAACAAATATGGCAGATTCAACAGAATGGGACTAATTTCTTTTTCCCCCTTAAATTGGTAGAACTGTTTGTCTGTTCACTCAATTGGAAATTCCTCAGATAAAGTACATTGGCCTCTTTAAGGTGTTGAGTACATTCACCTGCTGTTTTCTTCAGTGTAGTGCAAATACATGCCAGGTATCAGAATCATAATAGGGAGAAAAGAGAATCTGTACTGTAATGCCCTAATATTGCATGAATATTGGTTTTTATTAGATTCTTTAAAAATCACTTTAAATAACTGTCCATTTTCCAGTTGCACTTTCTAAAAAGAATTGAATAAATACATGTATATTTTCATGAATGACTGGTGCATTCCATGATGGGGGGGGGGGGGGGGGTGGCGCAGCGTTGTGGTGGCTCACAGTTGCCACACACGGTGTCAGTGGTGGTGAGCGGTGAGTGGGGACCACCCTCATCCACCACCCAGTGTCGGCAGCAGTGTGCAGGGACCACCCACAGCTGCCACCAACAGCCGCCCTCAGAAGCCAGTGGTGGCTTCAGCAGTGGCTAATCTCAGGGGGGGCACATGCCCCCCCATGCCCTCCTTACATGTCACCTACATATGTTGTTACTGTGGGGTATCCATTTATTCTAGGCTAGACCTGCTTCTCCTCTTTTTGGCCTCTGTACCTGCTCTATCAGGGAATGTGGCATGTAAAGTGTCTTCTACAGCACTACTGATGGGTCACTAGCTGAGAAGATTTTCTGGCTCCCAATTGCAACCCTCATTTTCTGAGACAACAGGATACTGTGAAAAACCTGGGCGCTGCCTGTAACATTTTTTGAGTATTATGTGTTCCATCTGCCTGTTTGATTCTTACTGAGTTGCTTGTTATATGATAGCCTGGAATTAATCTTAGCAGAGGCTGACCTGTACATAGACAGAAAGGCAGAGAAAAAAGGTTCTGATAATCCTTCCTTCCCCCTTTACCAGTACTTCAGAAAGGTAACAGAGAACCAACTGCTTTAAAGTCTATCTGTGACCACTCTAGTGAGCAAGATGAAACAGTTTGTCCAGGTGCCAGACGTACAGAGAAAAAAGAATGTTTGGTTTGATAAAAGGTCCCCTGGAGCACAGAGAGAGGGAGAGGGAGATTGGGGCAAGCCCTTGTTTAACTTTTAAACAAAAAAATAAAAAAAATGAAAACTTCTGGATGAACACTGGAAATTTCACATTCATAGGAGTTTCTCATACAACACTGCACAAAAGCTGATATTCAGGTGCCTCATGTCAACTTGCTCCATTACTGGCTGGACTCCCTAGCCAATCTGGTTATCCTACATGTGCTGCAGTCTCCCTGGTTGTTGAGCTGCTGCAGTGTATTGTGGGAGCCCTGGCCATGCTGCAGCATGGGAGAAGTAGCTATATGGGAAACATGGCCATCAGGGGGAGAAGAGGGACCCCTGAAGTACCTGCATAGATCCATGAGGGAGCACAGCAGTCCTTTTAGGGTACTCATTTTTTTAAACCAAACATTTTCCATGGAAAGTAGGCAACTTTCACCAAATATATTAACTTAGTTGGAAATACTGTTTCCCTTTAAAAATCATTCCAATGGGAAATTTGCAGTCAGCTCCAAGAAAGGGTTCGTTTTTGTTGGCTAAGTTCATGTACCGCAGGAACTAATCTGAGAGGGGGTGAATCTGCACAGAAGCATCTGACTTGTCACCTGTAGGGGCACACACATAGCGGTAACAGAGTAAAGACAAAGATTCAGATAATATATTATTACATTTTTTAATAGTATATGTGAAAATATTAAACAGTATGTTTAGTACAGACAGTCAATTGGCTGAATTGATTCAATCTTCTCAGGTTACTCTAAGCTATGTAGATTGAACCAATAAGCAAGTGAACAGGCATTCACTTTTGATTCTGGAAATGCAGCCACATGTCTGCAGTGGCTCAGGCTGGAAGCCAGGGGGCATGCTTTCCTGCTCGGCTGAAGCAGACAGCTTGGGCCAAAGCTAACCTGCCCACCTTGCGAGGGGGGTTTGCTGTGGAGGTGCAAAGCATCCTGGGATGCTGGGGGACTGTGAGTTAACTTGAATCTGGAGGGGATCTGGGACAGAAGTTTAATAAACTGATATAACCTAAATCAGTTAATTCTGCTACTACATCCATCCAGGTTTATTTTAACCCAGTTTCGGACATTTTGAAAGTGGTGTATGTGCACTGAACTTCTGTTGCGTTACAGATTTTAACTGGTTTCCAATCACATATACTAGTTTATGTGTAATTTCAGTCCCTAGCCTATAAACTAACAGCTGTTTTCAATACAGTAATACAGGGGTATTCTTTCCTTTTACTTGAGTATAAAATCAGCATATTGCAGAAGGTGCAGAGATGGGTTCAAGCAGCAAAATCTGTCTCTGGGTTTTTAGTGTATGAACATATATCCTGATAATGGAGATCCAGAATTTGAAGCTGCTAATATTCTGGCACATTGGATTGCTTGGAGTCAAATCTAACTAAAAGTATAACAACAGGCAAGCCTTCAGTTCTTAATGCTGTTTGACTGCAGCTCATACCCAAGTTTGCTGTAGACTGGCTGATTTGGCTACTGATAACTGTACTGCTGTGGCAACAAGGACTGCAGTGCATATTTATTTATTCATTGCTTGACTCTTTAACTAGCTCCTCAGGCAGGTATTACAGCCCGCACCAAGCTCTTTGTTGAAACAACCGGGTGTTTAAGCTGCTTAATTTAGAGATAGTTTGAATATGTCTGAGCTAATCACCCAGATTGCAAGGTGGATGGGCCTTTAGTGCAAACAAGAAAGAGGCAGAGAGATTATCAGATGTTAATAAGTAATAGTATGTAATTGTTTTGTTAAATAAAAAGAATTATTCAATGCATGAAGCAGTGATATAAATGTGAGGTTAAATCTGTGGCTAATTTTTACCAATAGATCCAAAGTTGATAAATGTGTTAGAAGGAAACAAAAACCATCTGGCTGCTGAAGGATTTTATGATAGGATCTTATATGTCCAGACTTTATATGTTTTATTCTTTATAGTTTATCCTCTAAAACATTATAAAATATCCTCCTATGATGTTGAAGGTAAGTTAACCATTATCCCAATTTCTAAATATTTATTTGTGAATCCTCTTCATTAATACCCTGCTGTGAGTACTCACTGATTCCAGTCAGTGAGATTGACAGTATGGAGTCTCAATGTCAGATTGCTTCAGGGTCACGAACAATTATCAGGCAAGGCTGCAGCTAGTGTAGTATGAGCTGCAAAGGATACACCACCCTGTAGCATCTTAAAATAAAAGCTGTATGAATTTGATCAGCATAGCAGCCTTAAAGTTCAAGCAGAAAGAATCACTTTGCACCATACCTACACTGTGAAGCATATTTAAAAATAAATATTTAATGTAAAATTAACATTTCTGGCCCAATTACTGCAGGTGATGGTGAGCACCTAGTCAAAAATGGTATTTTTTTTTAGACTGCCAGTGATAATTTCCAAACACGGATCCCACTGTCACTCATTTGATTTTTATGTCCATGTTCACTTGTGCCCATTGTTTTTGAGCATTATCATTCCATGCTCACAGCTGATAGAAATTACATGTATATGCAAATCAAGCACAACTAG
The DNA here is from genome assembly GCF_000455745.1 of Alligator sinensis. NCBI lineage: Eukaryota > Metazoa > Chordata > Crocodylia > Alligatoridae > Alligator > Alligator sinensis. The sequence continues at coordinate 3,754,419 of NW_005841874.1, forward strand.
AGGAGTGTAATTCCTATCATCTGGATGTGTAACTGGTAATAAGCAAGATTTGCACATGTAAGTGATCTGCATATTTATTGCTGGAGGCAGAGAAATGCAGAAAGATTTTAGGCAGACAAGGTTCTTTGGGTAAATGTGGTATCTTTTATTAGGCCAACTAAATAGTTGGTAAAACTGTTCTTTGCAAGCTTTTGAGCACAAACACCCGTCTTCAGGCATAGGGAGAGCCTGCTGTTATTTTGTGTTTCTCCTGGATGGAATAGAAACCAATATGCAAAATGCAGGTCCGTGAAAATGCAAATGCACGGCTGTGAGGATCAGAAGTCATTGGAGACAACAGGTGTGAGACAGGTAGGTGGCATGGGGGGAAAAGGGGGAATGTTGACCTGGTGATAGAGTGTAGCTGGTAAAATGTAGAGAGGTTATCTGGGGTTATCGGATGGCAGGCAGGTTATAATATGCCATAAATCCAATGTGTAATATTTAGCCCATGATCTTGTGTATCCAGTAGATTTATGAAGTGAAGTTTGAATCATGGACTAAATATAGACATTGGATTTATGGCACATTATAACCTGCCTGCCATCCAATAGCCCCAGGTAACCTCTCCACATTTTACCAGCTGCACTGTATCACCAGGTCAACATTCCCTCCTCTCCCACCTACCTGTCTCACACCTGTTGTCTCCCATGACTTCTGATCCTCACTGCCATGCATTTGCATTTTCACGGACCTGCATTTTGCATATTGGCTTCTACTCCATCCAGGAGAACACAAAATAACAGCAGACTCTCTATTCCTGAAGATGGGTGTTTGTGCCCAAAAGCTTGCAAAGAACAATTTTTCCAACTATTTAGATATCAGATTTACCCAAAGAACCTTGTCTGCCTATGTCGCTAGACCAACACAGCTGCAACCAGCACCCCAGACAGATTTTAGGTCTTTTGTACATTTAGGAGCTCACTACAACAGACTGCAAACCAATTTCTGCCCTGCTTTCATATCAGACTTACAATCAGAAAATCTGTAGATTGACACTGTCAGAATTGGTAGAATTACAAATTAACTATGACAACAGCATTACATCAAACTCTTACCATAAAGAATCAATGACTCTCTCTTCCTTCAAAGCTAATCACTTTGCAGGCTACAGTCCTTAGGATTTGTTTTTAAAGGGTAACGATCACTTTTAATAAAACCATATTGGTAAACAGATTTGTTTCCAAGATGCTTCTAGTGTCATGTCTGTAAAAGAATCTTAAACATTACTTTGTTCTGCGCCTAACCTTTAATGCTTCCCTACTGACCCTTTTCCCTTGCTCATAAAAAACAAAACCATAACTAGATTGCATGGTGTTGAAATATTTCAAATTGCTATTCACTTGTTTGCTCTCAGCCTTGCAAAAACAGTAATTTATGGTTATACTGGAATTCCAAGGTTTTGGAAGAGATTATTGGAAATGTAACTGTGTTCAATGAGAGAGAAAACTGACCTTCTAGAGAGATACGAATATTTTGGCAGTATTTATGAAAAAGTTACACTGCCTAGACCTAAAGTCCGCTATATAACCACACAGGAGGAACAGTCTTGTCTGTGGCAATGGAGATTGTCCCTCTAAATACCACTCGCTGCTCTGAAACGCACTCTCTGTCTCAGAAGCTGTCTGTAAAATAGTGGATAAAGATTCTTTGAGGATTACTTTATCTGACTGCACAAGGTCTTATGCTGAGGTTAGAGTATGGTTTGTAGGTAACAGTGAAAAAAGTAGTATTATGATTATTGACATGTGGGATGCACTAAACTGTAAAGCAGAATGACAGCAGTAGCTCTCCAAAAGGCACAGGGTTATCTACTTTTGAGACAGCTGACAATAGTTTCCTGCCCTATTATCTTACTTGTAATTCAAGTAAGAACAAAACATAATATAGCTCTCAGTGAATTCTCTGGGTATGTTCACGCTATGCCTCCATTGTGTCTTGGAAAGGATGCTGCTGAGCCTACCCTTCCTATCAGCAGGGCCTATCATAGGGAGGGCCAGGAGGACCATTTGGCCCGGGCCTCTCATTCACAGAGGGCCTCAAATTTAGACTTTTGATGTTATCTCCAAATGAGGTTATACATACAGACACAGAGATACACTGACAGGATTGAAACAAGAGGAAAAAAGCTAGAAAAGCACTTGTTAAATAAAAAAGGAACATTTATTACAAATTATTGCATTGTATTTTGAGCCTCAAAAAATGTAAGTGGCCCGGGCCTCTCATTCACAGAGGGCCTCAAATTTAGACTTTTGATGTTATCTCCAAATGAGGTTATACATACAGACACAGAGATACACTGACAGGATTGAAACAAGAGGAAAAAAGCTAGAAAAGCACTTGTTAAATAAAAAAGGAACATTTATTACAAATTATTGCATTGTATTTTGAGCCTCAAAAAATGTAAGTGGCCCGGGCCTCTCTTGACCTCTGAGAGGGTCTGCCTATCAGCTCCTATTTGCATGCACCAAACCAGCTGAAATATCTGCAGAGGTTTTGAGGACAGCCAATTGGGACTCCTCCAGAACCCTTCATTGCCGTGGTTGTGGGTTTAGCACACACATAGGAGAGCAGGTGGGTGGGTGTTCTCAGGAGTCTTTTCCGGACACAAATATACTCAAACCCTCTCTACCTTCCCTCCCCACTGCTGAGAATGCCTATCTCCCCTTCCATTTAAGTTAATTGTCTGAGGGTTATCTTTGTCTATCCTCATTTCTTTCCCCCAAGTATTCAGGCATAGTCCAGATTCTACCACTCCGGCTTTCTTTGTAATATTTTGGATTTCCAGGCTTTCCTCTCTGTCCAAGCGCTCAGCATGTACTGTCCTATTACAGCTTCCAGCACTCTGGTGTCCTTGACACCCACACCAAACTGCTTCCCCAGTCTATACAAAGTGCAACTGCTGATATCTTCTTGCTTGATCACCATTATAACCACGTCAAGTCCAAGTTCCTTACAGCTTCTTTGTATTCTCTGTGCTCTGTATGTAAAGCCAGATGCCTAGACATCATAAGCCCAATGCCTTGATACCATAAAAACTTCTAAAATTAACCAAAGAAAACCTTCTTTTATCCTTCTTTAATGTCCAGTCTTGGGCTCTCTCATGGCTAGAAAAACCAGCACTGGGAATATTCCCCCTACAAACAGAAGAAAGATCTCATTTTTAAAAACTGAGGACTGGATTTTAAAACCATATTTTTATGGATATTGAAACAGACTAAATAGTGCCCATTCTGGGCTCTGTCTTAGTTTAATCCAGCATGTGTATGGAAAAAATGTACTTCAAAATTTGTTAATATGCATACAGAGCACTAAAGGGGTATATATCCCATACATACTATACTGTCCCTATTGGAAAAAGTGGGAAAGCCAGGCTGGATAAAAATCAATGGGGTTTTTTTATATTAAAAATTGCATTTTTTTTTAATTTAAATCATATTTTTTATTTAATTGTATTTATTTTTTTAAAAGATTTTTAAAATAAGTATATATATATAAAAATAGTTTTAATTTAAGATATGTTAGAGCTCAAAGATATCATCATGGAATAGGGATTGTAACTTCTAACTATAACTATTTGAGACAATATATTCACGTAACCTTTTTAGAAGTCTATATTACGGGGCCAATCTTATGGCTTCTCTATATATTTTTAAAGATTAAAGAAAACCACTCTATCCAATGGGACTCAGTGCTCAGTCTAGAAGATCCCATTAATTTCCAATGGGACCCAGTGCTCAGTCTAGTAGATCCCATTAGTTTCAATTCTGAAACTGTGGATTTGTGTCTCCAGAGAACATAGGCAGACAAGGTTCTTTGGGTAGATGAGATATCTTTTATTAGACAAACTAAATAGTTGGAAAAATTGTTCTTTTCAAGTTTTGGGGTGCAAATTCCCTTCTTCAGGCATAGGATGAGTTTGTCACTTCCAAAGATAACATCCTTGTCAACAGCAGTATATGGAGATGAGAGATAACAGACCTGATTACTAGGGCTGTGCAAAGCTGCGGATCACAATTTGGAGATGATTCAGATGATTCGGAGGCCGAATCTACAAATCGAAATTGAATCGCTGGAAACTTTAGGCTTTCTGAATTGATTTGGAGCTTCCGAATAGATTCAGAAAATATTCAGTGATTCGGAGATTTGGCTATAGAGTATAGTGGGGAATCAATGAAATATCTATAACTTTGTTGTCTTTTGGCTGATTTGGATGAAACTTGCAGGGATGGTAGCCTCTGTTACTTATCCTTGCTAGCTACTGTGTATTGAGCTGGTCCCTGAGTGACTCATGATTGATTGTGTAACACAGTAGCTAGCAAGGATAATAAGTTAATGAGCAAAGATTAACACCTACAAAACCACAGACTAAGGAGAGGAAAGAATCAACACAGAGCCGGGAACTGCTTCTGCCCCAAGACAGACACAGTCAGTTGCACAAGCACCCATGTCACGAGTTTTGCCTGTCAGAAGCTAGAGGTGCAGGGCTCCAGAACCCAGAAGCCCCTGCACCTATCTCCTTGACAGCTGGCAGGCTTCGTGGCCTCAGCAGGGGCCACCATCCCTGCAGCTTTCACCCTGCTGCGCCTTAACATACACTGTCAGCCATGTCATGAGTTTTACTTGCCCGCAGCTTGAGGTACAGTTTTCCCCAAACCCCTACACCTATCTCCTTGAAACTTGGCAGGCTTGACAGCCCTGTTGTGTCTCTGCAAGTTTGTGTACATACAGTCAAGCCTTTATCTTTCTCTAGAAGTGCAGTTTCAAGAAGTTAAATGAATAAAGGATATCAAACAATAAATTCACTTTTTGTAGAAAGCAATGATTAAATCAAGGCTTCCTGATCATTGATTTAAATCATGATTTAAACCAATTTGGTTTAAATCAATCCACCCTGGGGAAAGCAGCTCACAAGGTTGGAATAAGCAGATCATTTCAGTACTTCTGCATCATCTAGTTATTTTGACTCCTTGAGCTTCACCATATTCAGTTAGCTGACATTGGATGTGAACAGCCCAGCAGCTGGGAGCCCTGTGGTGCTTCCGAGGCCAGGCTGGAGCCAGAGCAGGAAGAAGTAGGCAGGGGTGGGGAAGCCGGAGGGAAGTGGCTGGAGGGGGGGGGGGGGGCAGAGGCTGCAGAGAGTGGTAGGGAGTGGCACAGAGAGCAGCAGGGACTGCAGAGAGTGGTGCTGGAAGCAGCACGGGCCACAGAGAGCAACATGGGGAGTCGTGGGGGTTGCAGGGAGCAGCACAGTGAGTCTCAGGGACTGTGGTGAGTGGTGAGGGACACAGGGAGTGGTGCAGGAAGCAGCAGGGGCTGCAGGGAATGGCGCAGGAAGCGGCAGAGACCACAGGGAGCAGTGTGGTGAGTGGTGGGGGCCATGGGGAGTGTTGCGGCAAGTGGTGGAGGCCATGGGGAACAGTGCAGGAAGCGGTGGGAACCACAAGGAGTGGTGTATAAAGCAGCAGGGGCTGCAGGGAGTGGTGCGGTGGGGGCCACAGAGAGCTGCAGGGGCCACAGCAGGCAAGTATTCAGGAAGGATTTCAGCGAAATGACAGTGGTGGGGGTGCAGAGCCTGTGCAGGTGCCCTGGGACCAGCAGGGACCCAGGGCGGGGCAGCAGGAGTGCAGAGCCTGGGCATGGGGTCTTCCTGGCTCTATCGCATGAGGCTCACATGCAGTCTGCTAGAGCCGCATGTGATGGAGCCGGCAGCCTGGCCTTGTCTCTCTCACTATCCCACCCCACCCACCATAACCCTGCACCCGCCCACAGCCCGCACCCCAACCACATTTCCCACCCATCCATCATATGTACACTGCACCACACACACCCACACATCCACTCCCCAACCACACCCCGCCACATATACTCCCTTACTGTCCACACACAACATACAGTAGGACTGCATTTTGAGCTATTGTGCAGTCACCCCTAGATATACTTTGTAAACACACAAATCAGTACAAAAGTATTTTTAAATCAAATTAAAATAAGTTATAGTATATGTTTTATTGTTTTGTATATAATTTGGGAGTTTTGTCCAGTTGCAAGATTGTAGCACCCTTCCTACCAAAAGGAATACTTCCGGGGTAAGGGGAGGGACTTTCAGTGGCAAAGGTCAGGGGTCGGAGGCAGGACTTCCAATCCCAACATGGCAACCAGAGGCGGGGCAACTCTCAAGGGGAAGAGCTACCTATGCGACTCTCAACAGCTACCCAAAACTCAGAAAGCGGCCCTCCGCCCGAAATAATTGCCTGCCCCTGCTGTAAGCCTTGATAAAAGAACTGTGGGCAAATCCTCCACCCAGCACAAGACCTAGGAAATGGAGCTGAGTGCTAAGGGTTCTTCATGGGCTAAGAAATCTATCGCTATTCCCACTAAAGTCCAAAACTACTATAGTCCCAACAAGCCCTGGTTCATGAGAGGTCTGGCTACATAATCATAGACCCATTAGCCCCATTTCAAGCCAATCTCCTGCCTCCCAGGCTACATTCTGAAGAGCGTATGCTGGTTCTGCAAATATTCCCTCCTCTGTGTGACAGATTCTTAGCTCTTGCATTACATGGGTCATAGAACTGTGTTGCAATTGTTCAATCAAACCAGGAACATAGGACTGAACTAGATTGGATCTTTTAGAAAATCACCCAGTCTTGACTGAGAGATTTCAAGTGACAGAATTTGCCACATCCCAGGGTTATTTCCAGTGATAAATTATCCACATCGTTAACAAGCTTCAGTAGGTCAGTAAAATACACGCAAGATTTTCTTAGTACTGTTATACTACTCGGTTAATTATTGTTTTTCCTAATCATATAACCCCCTCTAAATATAATAATCACTTAGGAGGAAACATTTCACAGCCACAAGAGAAGGAAGACTCTTCCTTTTCAACTCTCCAAGTTGCAAATGTATTAATAGAAATTACACTGTGCACAATATGCAAAGATATGCAGAAATATTCAAAATAAGCAGTCAGCAAAGGGCAGGTAGACTCTTCTGGAGTCTGAGGGTAATGTGTATATTGTGCCAACTTTGTCATCCTCAGCAGTTTCTTTCTCTAGGGAAATAAATGATGCGTCCTGGAAAAATCTCACAGGCAATCTAATGCTTCTTGTATATTTGCAGACAATAACTTCATTGACACAATATTACTCAACCTAGGAGGCAATGAGGGTTTATTCCTTCCACTTCAAGGACAGCAGAGCCTATAAAAATAGAAAAACTAGATTCTACTCACACTGTAGTGGTTTAAGATGGACATTTTAATGCTGGTGCATCTGTAATACAGAAAGAAAGGTATATTTGCACCTTAGGCTAACTAAATCAGAGATGCAATCTACCCTGACTTCAGACTAAGACAACTAACTACCTCTCAATCTGTAATGTACCATGCTATACAGAGAGGGAACTGGTAATCAGTGTAGGGAGGACCATTCTGCATAAACTATACTGGTCCCTTATAGAAGGGCTCTTGACTCTTTCAATTAAGATGAAATCCATTCTTGTTCCAATGATGCCCTATTTGGGAAGTTTACATGAGACAAAAGCCTGGTGATTGCTCTAATCCAAGGATGAATTTAATCTTGGTTGAATGGCGATGGTCTCATGGTGTTCAATTGGATTCTACACTGAATGGAACACTGTGGCCCAAAACTTTAAATCCCGACTCCTGCCAGCAGTCCCACCACACTCTGCCTGTGTGAAAAAGGAGCAAAGGACTGGACTTGTCATCCCTACGTGCAACCAGTATAAAATATCACAACCTCATTCTGTTCTCTTATGGAGCATCATATCAGAATTTGATACTGCATGGTAAAAATATCCATCACACTGAAGAATCCATTATGCAGGATAGCATTTATTGCAGGACCAGAAACTGATGATTTGTTACTTAGGCAACTCAGTCAGGATACTGCAGGAGAACCCATACAAGAGAACTATTATTAGGCAGCCTCTGCTCTTAAGAGATTACTCCAAAGAACTCCCATATGCACAGAGCAGAGCTCTGCTCCATCTCTGTCACAAAACCAGTTTTATTTGAGCAGCCATTTTTGATGGCCCAGAAAAGGTTCAGTGCATAGTGTTTAGAGTAATGATGCTTTTAATCCTGGCAGCATCTAAATTAATACTTTCCATAAGGCTGAAATCCTTGGAATCTGGATTGATCATCAACTCAGGGCCTTGAAAGGGAAAGGGAAACCTATACCAGGACAAAACTAGTTCTGCAACTCAGACTACAGAAATGCTGGTGTTGCCTGAAACCCAGTGGCTCCAACCACTCATACCTAGCAAAGGAGTGGACCTGAAAGCCCCAGTGAGTCACTTTTCTGGCTTGGGAGAAAAGGCTGGAGCTGCTGCTGGACACAAGGAATTAATTTCTACAGACCATTACAGGAAGCATGGCAGTGCAGTAGCCATGAGAACTGTAGCATGGAAAAAGAAGTAATGGATAAACCTGGAATCCTATGCAAGAAACTGGCCTTTTGGTCAAAAACCCATGGGCCAGCTCAAGTGTTTTAAGAATCATTCAAACAGGAAGCCCTAATTGCAGTTTTTTCCTTCTCTCCAGCACAAACTCATTGATATATTTCTAATGGGCAGTACTGTACAAATCCAATCGGCTTCTAAATTGATCTGCTGTGCACAGCACTCAAGATCGCAGCTGCCTCTCTGCTAATCAATCTATCCCTTTTTCTGTCACTCCCATTGTGAGGTTCACTGTTTTAAACTCATTTATATAAAACAGTATAATGAAACCGTTTGCCTTACTCGGGTATACATGTATGCTGATCAAAGGATGTCAAGCTGTGCATGCAGTGATTAGCATCAACTCTATGATGCCATGGAATTGGCTCACAGATCAGTGGTGTTTGATCACTTGTTTTTGATCAGAACTCACTTGGGGGGGGGCAGGAAGAGAAAAATAAAAATTCACTTTGATCAGAACTCAGTTTGCAAAATCCTGATTACCAGATTTCATCACTATTTGCAAACCACAGTGGTTGGTGTTTGGCAATGACCTCCCAGTTTTAAACGATACCTAAAAAGAGGAGTCTAAAAGTTACAACTACTATAGACTCCTCAACCTTTAATAATGTTTAAGATGCAGCTAAAATGGTAACAGCCATTTCTAATTTAAGTAGTATTGGTTGTATTATTCCTATTATTAATGGGGCAGTAACTGATGATTTTCCTAATAAATATGTGCAGGCACCTAACTGTGAACTTGTTTTTGTAGGCGGCTCCCCATGCCTAGTCCAGCTAAAAGGAAGAATAGATGTGGCATTTATTCCACTGTAGAGTGTGCAGTGGAGGTGAAGGAGCTTCTTTATGTGCATGAAGTACAAAGGAATTAAAAGGATATGAGAAGTGTTAATGAGTGGTGCTACATGACTACCAAACCACACTAATACCATGAAGGGTCTGTGTGCTTTGTGCCTTGTTGCATATGCTATCCTCCTCCTTACACAGTCTTTATCCATCTCCTTTTCCTCTTCCTGTCCTTATGGGATGAAACACGAAGGGCCTGAGAAGACTTAAGTTACATTCTTGTGGCTGTCTATGTGTAGCACTTGCCCCTGCACACATGCTGTGCTCAGACTTCTGCTCAAATGCAACAGCCTTGCACTCAACAGTATAAAAGGAAGGACAGGAACAGCTTTTCCCTTCAAAAGTCTTGGAATTCACACACATGATGGAGGTCAGATATAAAGGGCATGGAGTTAATAACTAGGCAGGATAATGTTCTAGGCCAGATTTAAATTTTGCTTGCATCTCTTTTACCCTCCACTAGTTTGTGCTGTTGTTGCTGATCTGTAGGTGGATGGTATCAGAATCAGGGCCTATGTAAATACTGCTTGATGGAGGATCTTCAGGATCCCATTGGCATCAGTCTCGGTCCACTCATAGAAAGGGCCCCCTATTCAGTCATCTAGAAGGCACAGACAGGTTCTTGCAGGTAGGGTATAATCTTGAGGAAACTCCCTGCACAGGAAGCATGTCAGGTGGGGAGGGTTCCCTGACATGAGGGAGGACATGTACAGCAACTTCCGAACAAATGGCAGGTCAGGGCAGTTGCCTGCCTGCCCTCTTTGTTTGCACCCCTGAGAAAAATATGGAAAACCTGAGAACAATCTTCTCAGGAGATGCAAACCAGTTTAACTCTGATCTGTACCAGATAAGGACCAGATCATTGGCAGTGCATCGGGAGGCATGAGGGGGCACATGCCCCCCCCCTAGATTTTGGTGCTGACAGCAGGGTGCAGGGCACAGGGATGCCGCCTTGCTGAAGCCAGGGTCTGGCAACAGTGGGGGTGGCAGTGGCAGCATGATTTTTGCAGCAACAGCAGGGTGTGGGGCTGCAGCCAAGCTGGACCTAATGCTTGGCAGTAGTGTGGAAAGGGGCACTGCCAGTGGCCTGGAGTTGTGCCCCGCCACTATTGGCACTTATGCATCACCTATGGACTAAATGTTCAAAGCCTCTATCAATGCTTCCTGCTAGGTGATGGTCTGAGGAGAGGAGGAGTTTTCTAATTTAATCTATTCAAACATCATCTATTTTCTGCTTATTCTCTTTTCCTTATATTTTTTTCTGGATCAGGTGTCTTCCTGTATCAGTTTAAATAGCATTATCTGTGTTAATAAAAAGGGGCAAAATGGATACCATTTTTAATTAATTTTCTTTCCAATGAGCTCATTCTAGTTTGACAATTTTTCAAGACACTATACAAAGATCTTATAGAAGAAGATCACAGCCCTAGCTAGCTCCAGTGCAAATGATTGGTTCTGACACTGGTAAAGGCATGTCATTTTTCCCTCTAGGATGTCCAGCTTTCACACAGGCAAGCAAAATTTAAAACTTGAAATTAATCAGTTCACGTGGAGAGGTGATAACCTGCTATCTCAGAGTGGTTTGATCATCTCAGACAGTGGGTAAAAATAGTTTTGTGGCATGAATTGTTTTAAAGACATTCTTCTACCAGCATAGGAACTTTATTCTGGGCTGCAACCGCTCAGTATCTCTTGGGTTAAGTACAGACAGTCGAAAAGCCTGAGGCTGAATCAATTCAATCTTCTCAGGTTAGTGTAAGCTGTGTAGATTGAATCAATATGCAGTGAACAGACATTCACTTTTGATTCCAGAAATGCAGCCACATGCCTGCAGTGCCCAAGCTAGAAGCTGGGGGGCGTTAGAGAACACCTTCCTGCTCAGCTGGAGCAGACAGCTTGGGCCAAAGCTAAACTGCCCACCCCGTGAGGGGAGGGTAGCAGGGGAGGTACAAAGCATCCTGGGATGCTGGGGGACTGAGAACTAACTTGAATCTGGAGGGGACCTGGGACAGAAGTTCAGTAAACCAATTTAACCTAAATCAGTTAAGTCTGATACTACATCCATCCAGTTTTACGTTAAACCAAGTTTGGGCCATTTTGAAAGAAGTTTCCGTTCACTGAACGTCCGTTGTGTTACAGATTTGAACCGGTTTCTGATCACTAATGTAAGTTCTATCTCTAGCTGAAGACTTAAATATATGTATGAACGTATAAAACCTCTGAGCAGACTTCAGTGATTAATTTAAATGGAAAAAAATCAGGATAACATTTCCTCATAAATACTGAACTGTATCTTGAACTAACTACTCAAGCAAAGACTCTCCCGGATTTCAGCAGTTCTGCCTAAATAACACCTAAGCAGAAGCTAAGCAAGCATGTCTGGATTTGAACTGCCATAAAAAAAAGTTTGTGCCTCATCTGCATCCCTTATAATCTTTGTTGTAAATGGGGCTGTGTGTATAAAAATCAATTAGGGTGGTTCCCAGGTTCTTCCAGAGGTTCATTTTGCTGAATACCTGAGAATATCAATTAACTCAATATCTCTTTCTCCATGCAGGGTGTGTCCTACCAGGTATTTTAGGACTTAATGCTGTAAAATGATGAGCAATTCCAGAAAGTGAGGAGCATTATCAGCACTCACTGAAATCTATGGGAGTTGAAGGCAATTGGGTCCCTATTCAGTGAAGCACTTAACCACATGCATAAATCATCCCTATCCAGCACACCATTTAAGCATTAACTTCAAGCCTTACCTTTATATGATTTGATCAACTCAGGCACCTCCAGGCAGTCTCAGCACCAAGCAGGTTTAGCCTCTATCACCCTGATGTCAAAAAGCAAAAATCTGTTGATTTAAATGGGGCCTTGCTTCCCCCAGTACTAGTCCCTTCCGGTTATCAGATGCATGTATTATTTAGATTGAATTAAGTGCGAAGAAAATGAAACAAATAGATCTTTGCTCACATCAAGGAAAATAATTCTCAATAATATTTGTGGGTGTTTTTCTTGGCTGAAATAGTAAAGTCAACATTACTTGACTTGAATTATTGAAGCCTATGAAAATGTAAAATCCTACGGATGGATATTTGGAGTTGTGAAACAATTACATCATTTAACTAATTTACCTTCTCCAGATGCAGCCCTGCCAATGCCTGAGAGGTGCTAATCATTACTCCAGTAGTTTCCCGGGGTTTATCTGCAGTCCTTCCAGTCAAAGACTAACACTTCAGCCAAGAGAACTGACTGGGATTCATCATTTCAGAGGCTTCTAATAGAGAACTCTTGCAATCCCGCCTTGCCCTCCAAGCCTCCACGAGGACTCCTATCAGTCTAGGAAGCCAGAACTAAGATTCCCCAAAATAAATCTGCCTTTCATGTATGGTATAGAACAAAGGCCACCCATAAGAAATAGATTTTAAACTAAGGCTCTGCTCTGATAATGGCTATGTAAAAATCTACTAAACAGATCTGCTGACTTCCTGCAACAACACTTGACTGCTGTTGAATCCTGTTAGCCTTACAGAGCTGCACAGTTAAGAGTGAAAGAGAGTGTACAGGATTATATTCCTCTTTGTGCATTTTCTGGAGAATTGCTTACTAATGGCTTGCTTCTTTGTGAAGTGCTGAGTATGCACATGTCCAAGCTGTGGATGCTCATCTTGCATGGGTATAATCTAAGAATCTGTACTACTCAGGGGGCAGTACAAAAAAGGAGCCAAGCTTGACTGTCAGATTCCTGGTTGAAGGTGGAAGTCTGGCAATTAGAAAAATGTTATTATAGGTGTAGACACAGCATACACTATATATTTTTGGAAAGGCAAAAAATTAGGAGCATCCTATTTAAAGATTTTTTTTTGGAGAAGAACCGCTTGTTGAAGAGAGATCTGTTCTAATTTACCATAGTACAGTAAATACTATGGTACAAGGCCCCGTTTAAGTCTCCTCTTATACTTAGGTGGGCTGCTTTAAGAGAATATTATTAAAATACAAGATCAATATGGCTTCAATAATCAAGCACTATCTGTCAAACTGAAATCACTGTATACAGAAAAAGGATTTCATTCTCACATTATGCAAAAGTGGAATCTACAACTTTAAACACTTTTTCATTTATTCCAGACTAAATAACACAGTGGGACTAAATAAAACAGTTTCTAGGTGCTCAACATAAGGTATAAGATATGGATTGCCCTATACTCACAAAAGGATGTTCAACACCTTACAAGGTTATTGCTAGAAAGACAAGTTTGTTTCAGCAAGACTAACACTGCAGTTTCTCCATTAATTTGTTCATATATACTGGCCGAATTAAATGTGAAGTCCTTCTTTCATTCTACACCTCTTACGAACTAAGGTTTGGAAATTTTAGCCTTTCTGCTAATTAACATACATTTATTTAAAGTAAGATTGACTCCAAGTGTGTTACATGCAATACATATACATGAATCTCAGGTGCTGTAGTTTGTTATGGCACCATGAGTGCTTTGACTCCAAGGTACAGAATTACTTTTTAAGCCAGCATGAAGATATAAAGCATTTCAAAGACAGAGATCACTTCTGGAATTTCTTTAGAAAGTAAGTCAAGAACCTGATTAGGTAGAAAGAACAAGTGTCTAAACTCAAGATTTCTTTTCCATGTGAACAATTAGAATTAAAACACATTATATTGCTGCAAGGTAACCTTAGATTTTGCAAGATTACAAAGATGGCTCAGACCCTGGAAAACTTTATTTTTCTAGAGGCTAAATCTGAATATTCTGGGCATTTCTATTAAATTTGCTTCAGTAAATCCATAGCCATGCTGCAGAACTAACTGCAGAGGTAGTACAGAAAGTACAACAGAAACTTCAGTAAAGAAAGCTTGGAAGTTTGCATGAATCCCTCATCAAGTTCATACCCAGCTTCGGTCCATAATCAAAGAAAATGTACTTGCATTTTCTTTAGCTGCCAAGCAAATAGACTTTACTCACTTGTAGCACTGCCAAAGTATCTAATATGATCTGCTTGATTCAAAAAAGATGATGCAAAAAGAAATCTCAGAGCCAGCAGGTATTGGCTGAACTTGTGGTGAACAGCGTATTACGCTCTGGCTAGGGACAGAAGTTACACATAAACCAGTTTAAGTGATCAGAACCTGGCTTAAACCTGTAACAGAACAGAAGTTCAGAACACATAAACCAGTTTCAAAATGGCCAAAACTGGTTTAAGACAAACCTGGTTGAATGTAGTATCAAACTTAACTGATTTGGGTCAAACCAGTTTATGCAACTTCTGTCCCAGACCCCTTCCTGGTTTAAGTTAAACCAGAGTCCTCCAGCATGCCATGCAGCCCTGGGCTGGGCTGGGCTGGGCTGGGCTGGGCTGTCTACTCCAGAGAGGAGGGCTGGCCCCACCCCTCTGCTCTGTAGCCTGAGCAGGGCCAGGGGCATGGCCAGATGCCAGCCTGCCATGGCCCCCTGAGGTGAAAGGAGCAGGGAGTGGGTTTATTCCCCTCTCTCTCCCCAGGGGACTCCAGCCAGGGTCTGCCAGCCCCAGCCACCACCTCTGCCACTCGCCCACAGCCAGGCAGGGAGGGGGTTAATTCCTCTCTCTGTCCATTGTCCCCCTGGGGACCACAGCCAGTGTTTGCCACCCCTAACCACTTCCTCCACCGCTTGCCCACTGCCAGGCAAACCCAGGCTGCAGTCCCCAGGGTGAGGAGAGGGGACCGAGGGAAGAATTAACCCACTCCCTGCCCCTTTACCTTAATGGGCCATGCTGGGATGGCATCTAGCCATGCCCCTGCCCCTGCTGCTTGATCAGCAAGGGTGGGGGAAGACCCAGATGGGACAGCAGCCTCTGTCAGGGTGCCCCGAGGAATGCAAGCAGTGAAGGGGTTTATTTCCCCCTCCCTTTCCTATCTCACTGACAGGGACCCCAGCCAGGGTCTGCCTGGCAATGCAGAGCAACCCTTGTCAGGGTCCGTCCATCTCCTCGCTGCCCCAGGAGCAGGAGTGGAGGCATGGCCTCATGCCAGCTGACATGGTCCCATTAAAGCAAAGGGGGCAGGGAGGGGATTAATTTTTCCTTCCATCCCCTCTCCTCCCAAGGACCACAGCCTGGGTTTGCCAGCCCTGGCCACTGCCTCTGCTGCTCACATACAGCCAGGCAGGGAGGGGGTTAATTCCTCCCTCTGTCTCCTCTCCCACCAGGGACCATAGCTGGGGTCTGCCAGCCCCAGCTGCCACGTCCGCCAATTGCTCCCTGCACAGGGTGAGCAGCGAAATAAACCCCCTCCCTGCCCCCTTTGTCTAAGGGGGCCATGCCAGCTGGCCACACCCCCACCCCTTCTGCTGGAGTGGTGAGGGGGGAACGACCTCAGGGGGCAGCAAACCCTATCATGGTTTCCCAGGGAGTGCAAGCCTCTTCCTGGTGGGGAGGGGGGGTGCGCTGCAGGTGGGAGCGCATGTGCCCGCATTTCCTGAGACAAAAGGGAATGTCTATTCACTTGCAAATTGGTTCAATCTAGGCAGGTTAGTCTAACCTGCAACAATTGAATCAGTTCAGGCTTCCACTTTTTGAATGTCTGTGCTTAGCCTCCAGTGATGAGTCACTAGCTTGTAAATAGTTTTCTCTGTTACATGCAGTGATCTATCCAATCTGTGCATGCATTTCTAATGTACCTAACCATGAATTACAATGGCTATTATACAAAATCAAGAGTAGAATTAAATTTACATTAAAAAAAGGGACAAGGCACTCTGATCCTTACTCAGTTAATACTCTTTTCCCGTTGATTGTCATCCCTGGTGGCCATCTTTCCATGGAAACATTGTCATGTCCCTCAAGAGAATACAGAACAAACTCCTTTCCATTCTTCTTTTACGTGCAGCACACTTGTTAAAAGGTGGGAACTCTTGCATCAAGTTGAAAATGTTCAAATTAACTCTACAACCACGTGCTTTGAATGGAAACTGCTTTTGAACTACCTGTATCTCATACTGATTGTGAGTGCATTAATTGCCAAAAAAGGCTGATGTTCAAAGACTATTGAATTTTTAAATAAAATTTAATGTTCTAAAATGACTTTTTGGTCTTAGTGGCCACATCAACGTGAGATGCTTACTGTGCAGTAGCTTGTTACTACTGTGCAGTAGAGTCACCAGGCACAAACTGTGATGCAGTGCTACAGCGCAGTAGGAATGAGTTACCGTGCAGTAAGTGCCACTAAGCAATTCTGCCGGGATGCTACTGTGCAGTAACACTGGTTACTGTGCAGTCATTTAGTACTTGGTTATGCAAGTACTAAATGACTGAGCAGTAACAATTGCATAGTGGGTGTCTTGTGCAGCCGCACCTAGTTTTCATTATTCATTTGCTGCCAAGATAATGCACAGGACCAGGGCCTTGAACAGTAGTTTCCAACATGAGGATACAGCTATCTTGAAGCTAGAGATAGGCTTTCTAAAACACGATCTGAGGAAAGAAACCAGCGCCCTTTAATTGTATTTATTACCTTAAGAGAACCCAGGGAGCCAGAACTATGAGCCTGAGGAAGAACAGAGGTGCACAGATCTGTGTAATGGCCTTTCTGTTTAATGTGACATTTCAGTGCTTCCAATGAAACCAGAGTAAATGGGTTTACTCTGGGCTACTAATAACACTGGAGTTCTGGAGAAAGGGACAGAGAATTCCCCTCCTCACTTTGTGGCTGGTGATGGCTGCTAATACAATCTTTCTCATCACACAGGTTGGGTGTAGGATACATCCTAACGACTCTTGTTCTTTTACCACTAGAAGACAGGCATTCCCTTCAGTGATGTTCAAAACCGACTGGATAAATACAAGAACTGGAGATGATACATAGTTTTTGTACAGAGTTTTGTTTGTCTCCTAACTCCTGGAAGGTAAAGATTACAAAAGGAGAATGTAGAAGATGCTTAAGTCTGAGAAATTAGTACAACTGCAGAAGGGAGACAGCCTGAGAAAGCAGCATACAGAACAGAAAGCAGCGAATTCAGTTCACCATGATCTATTTAAAGAGTTCAGGGTAAAAGTAAACCTGTACTGAAAATGAAGGAGAGTGAGGAACCAAACAAGAATAAGAGTGTCGGCAGAGAAGAAAGGGTGAATGACAACACTACAATGAATAAGGAAGGTTTTTTACAACTTGATCAAGGGAAAGGAAACCATAGAGAGGAAGTCCATTAATAACTGAGAGACATAACTTCAGTGCTACCGAATTGTTCAAAATTAGGTTTTGCACAAAAAAAAAAAAAAAAAAAGGGAAAGGGGGTGGGTCTAGACAACTAGGCAGCAATGGGGACCATCAATATTGTTTGTAAGCAGCAGGAAAACAACTTTTTGGAAAGATTAATAACCTCCACAAACAGCTACAGTCAAAATAGTGAACTAGCTAATTAACATACAGACAATTCAGTATGAAAGTCCTAGGGAACCAGGTACATCCTGAATCACGGCAGCAAACATTATCAAGTGCAATGCCGACAGCAGGTCACTCCTGGCCAACGTTCAAGCCTTTCACTCAGCACAAATAAACAGTTTATTAATATGCCAACAAGTCCTTGCAGGAGTTGGAAGATGGGAGTGTTGAAGAGGGATAAAAAGGAGAGCCTGAGGGCTGTATGGTCTAACACAAAAAGACATACCAAAACAGTATGAAACTGCAGAAAAAAAGCCCAGACCTGGATGTAGGAGAAACGGATACATAGGGGAATCAAACCTAACATCACTGGGACAGGAACAGAGTGTTTGCAGGAAATTACACTCTTTTCTACTTCCTTCCTCTGTTTCTGTTTTACAGTGGGTGCATCTACACATGAACATTTACTGCACAGTAATTCCTTTTACTGTACAGTAACTGAAAATTACTGCACAGTACAGGTGTATTTGGTAGCCGTGTTGGTCTGAGACAAGAAGATATTCAAAAAACTAGAACTCTTGGTTCCAAAATGATACCTTTTATTGGACCAAATGGGAAATAGCAAGAAAATTGTCCTTTTCTACAAGCTTTCAGGATCAAAGTCCCTTGTCAGGCTCTGGGAAAAGTATATGGTACAGATGGTAAAAAGTCCCCATAGGTAGGAAATGAACTTCATCTTTGCTTAGAGGGAGCTGAAGATGGAAGGCTGTCCCTCTGAGTCCATGAGAGTGTCTTTGTGAGCTCTGCTGAGTAGCTCCTTGATGCGTAGATCAGGTAGAATTCCTTCCCTGGAGGTGTCAGATGGCAGGCAGGGAGGTAAAAAAATCTTTCTTGTTGTTCTGCAACGAAGTTCATGCCTGTACTGCATAGTAAGTATGGCATCTTCTGCCAACTTGGGTGTAAATTTGATACCTGCATCATACAGGTATCAAATTTACTCCTGATTAGTTACTGCACAGTAATGCACATGTAGACACCTTACTGCACAGGAACACTGTGTGTGTGTGGACTGACATGGTACTAACTTTAGTCCCACGTTGGTCTACATACAGTGTTACTGTGCTTAAATGGCCACATGTGTAGACACTGGCCTAAAACCTACTTACTGCACAGTAAATGTACAGGTAGATGCGCCCTGTATGTTGTATTCTGCTTTCTTCACAGCAGAGGAGCATAGCATAGGACTGCAGTCTGGGGATCTGGCTTCCATTTCTATTTTCACTTGTTGTAGGAACCATAGGCAACTCAGTCAATTCATGCATCCCAATATGTACTAGGGGGAGACGAGCAGAGCATTCTAACTGCAGGACCTCCTGCAAAGCAGGTTAGGTATGTCCCCACAACGTCATGTGCAGACAGTGAAGGGTGCCTTACCATTACCATAACCTTGTTTCCCCCACAGTGGGCCTAGCCTAGACCCTATCCTCATTTCCTCCCTGATCTTTTTGATGCTGGCACCATCCATGGCAGTCTGTAGGCTGTTACTGTGACTAGTCCCTGCAGGTCTGGTCTGCAGGGAAAGAAGAATGCTTTGGACTCTAGTCCTTGTGTAACCCTCAAGGGAAAGTTCCCATATAGCCCTTTACTTCTCCTTGTTTCAGGTTTCCTCATCTGTAAAATGGGGTCAAAATAGTTTTCTGCTGTACATGTGAGTGTTTTTATGGCTTTGCAATGCAAGGGTAAAGAGCCATAGAGAAATTCAAAGTAAAGCCTTACTGTGAATTAGACCTAATAAGGAAGACCGAAGTGACAGCTCTTTAGTCTGTTCACCGTCTTTCCTTTACAGCAACGTGTTGTGCTAACCTAGCTGGCAAACTTCTTTTTCCAGAGCTGATTCATTTGTGTTTTGACATATGCTTTTCAAACTGTGTAATTATAAAGAGGCAGCTTGCCTTTTACATGTACTATTGGCAGTGGAATTCGTCATTTGAACAACTACAATATTTTACTATTGTGGATATTCTGCGGAAAATTGTCTGTACTTGGAGCTAGAGTAAGCTGAATCCATGACAAAAGAAAGGAAATATTTTCAACAGCTCTCTACTTGAAATACTTGCCTATGTAGTAGAAATGACAACACCCCCAGCTAGATCCAGGAAAGCACTTCAGTATCTTCATGCTGAGCAGTGCAACATCTAACTTTTAGGGTGCTTAGCTGCATAGGGGAATTCACAGTTCATGTTTGGTACACTGTACATTAGAAAGGTGCCCCTTGATACTGCACACACGCCAGAATGCTGTTCACAAAAGCTAGCAGCCAGAGTGGGGAAGCAATGCTGTGGAGAAGCAGGTCTTACACCTTTGAGAAAAGTTGGGCTTTGTTGCCCAGTTCTGGTTGGAGAGAGGCACCTTTGGGATTCACAGCCCAGAATCCTCTCCTTTAGTTAGGACCCTAAGCCTTTTCTTTCAAAACCCAGCCAGAGGAGCACAGGGCACTCAGATTTGTGGGTGACGTGAGTTTAATTCCATCCTTTGTCTGATTCACATCTCCCATCTTTTAGGGCAGTGTTTGATCCACCAGGTGATAGGATTTGGTATGAGAAGAAGGGGCACAAGGGCTACTGTTGTTCTTTCCTCTCTGTATAGGGCAATTTAAATACTCCTGGGGACAGAGATCGCTTGAAAACACAAGCATGGCATTAGCTTAGTAGTGAAGATACTCACATGAAAAGGGGAAGACCTCAGGTCCTAAGCCCTGGTCTACCGAATGCGTAACATAAGAGAAAAAAATATTCAGTGGAGCCAGGTCTGGAACTCAAGTCTCCCGTTCCCCAGTGTGTGGCTTAACCGCTAAGTTAGAGCATCCTGCTCAGATTCTCTTCCTCTCTGCTCTGATCCCTGCATATTTAATCATTCCTTATAAAGTGCAACAGTTTCAAGAGGGTACTTTAATATCAATAATGTAACTGCCCCCAGAACTGA
The DNA here is from genome assembly GCF_000455745.1 of Alligator sinensis. NCBI lineage: Eukaryota > Metazoa > Chordata > Crocodylia > Alligatoridae > Alligator > Alligator sinensis. The sequence goes on from NW_005841874.1 coordinate 3,775,132, forward strand.
GTTGCCTCCAGAGTCAGGCAGCAGCAGAACAGGGCTTCTGAGGACCTAATTTAGGACTTAGTCCTTGAAAGGGCAAATAGATGCCCAAATCCTGCCCAAATGCCTTTGTGGATCTAGGATGTTGAAAGACAGCATGAAGCAGAGGAAGACCATATGAAACACAAACAGTATATTCTTAATAAATTTAAGCCAAACCTCATACAGTTCATACCTGTGACTTGTGTTTGGAAGTGAGGTAAGCCTGGAACAACCTCAGCCAGGAGTGTAGGTAAAAGCCTATGCTCCACTCTAACCAAAGCAGAGACTTTGCAGTGAGGATGCAGGAAAAATCACTCAAATGCTAATAATCTTCCAATGCCCTTCCAATAATTGTTCATAACTCTCAAATGACACAGCTGACAGGGAAAAAAATCCTAGACCATCACAGCACAAAGACCCATGGAGTCTATGCAGGGCAGAAATAGAGAGGACACGATAACATGGGTATTGCTTTACTTACAAATGAACTAGGATAATAGGAGTGCTCAAACCAATCACAGCGAGCAAGAAACAGGGAGACGGGGAAGGGAGGTAACCACCTATTTTTGTCCTGCATCGCAAGTGATTTGTCTTCATCTGTCAACAGTTAACATTCAGTGCATGGAATAAAATCACCTATAAAATTGCAGTCCAGCTAATTAGCTGCATTTGCTTTCTCTCCGTTTCAGGAAGAACCTGAACTCTCATTTTGTGCCTTGAAGACCTAGCAGTTTAGCAAAAAGGCATTAACAATTTTGTAACCTCCTTAACCTCCTCAGTAGATGGTGTCAGCTATGAATTATGCATAGTAGTAGCCTATCCTCAAGATAACAGATGGATGATGAGAAGAAATCAGAATATCATTTTATTAAAATACTCAGGCATTTTTGACATTCACCCAGCTTGCTATCAGTATCTCAGTGCAAATCCAAGGCAACATATTACACATATCATTTGCATAGCCTGCCCTTTTCCTACACACAGACAGCCTACTTAAATAAAGTAATACAATACAAGGAGCGTTAATGGATTCTGGTCCACGTGACTGTATGCATGTCAGGAAAAAAGACCAATCTTTCTATACTTTTGTCCTCATTGTTACTGCAACACCTTTGACTCATGCTTTTTATATAATTTTACCACATTTTCTTTAAAGATCTAGCTCCTGGACTCAAGCAATTGCTAGAACTCTGTTTTATTTTCATTTTTTAAAATAAGTTTTTAGCTTTCACAGTTCTGGGGGAAACATTCCATACCCGTAAGACAAATAAAAAGAACTCAGACTAAATTATTTTTAAAACCTCGTGATTTTCAAATCCATGAATTGTTTTGAAAAAATACAACAGGCCATTAAAAAAAACTCTGATTCCTTGACTCCCAATGGTATGCTGTGTCTACTGGCTCATGCTGCATCTAACAGATGAACTTCTTGCTTATTAGGCCAAATTTTCAAAGACCTTATAAACTGCATCTGCCACTAGTGAGTACTTTAAAATTCCCCAATTCTCAAGCACAAAACTCCTCATGTGGAAACAAAGTATTTACATGGTATCAAAGGCCATGGGCACATCCACAGACTTCTGAGGTGTGTTTAAGAGCCCCTCAAAGCTAGGATCAGTGTAAACTGATTGGAGTGACTTGGTAAATGGTTGATATTTGTCACATTGAAGTCATAGTTTTGTGCAAGACATCACAGGAAGTTAATCATATGGTTTCTTTCCTCTCCTAGGCTAGGGGCAGACATTACATATACACCAGTTCAAGTGATCAGAAACTAGTTTAAACCTGTAACAGAACAGATGTTCAGTGCACATAAACCAGTTTGAAAATGGCTAAAACCGGTTTGAGATAAACCTGGCTGAATGTAGTATCAGACTTAACTAATTTGGGTCAAAATGGTTTATGCAAAGCCTGTTCCAGACCCCTTGCTGGTTTAAGTTAAATCAGAGTCCCCTGGCATCCCAGCATGCTCTCTGGGCTGGGCAGAGCTCTCTGCTCCACAGAAGAGCTGGCCCTTCCCCTCTGCTCCCTGGCTAGAACTCTGGCTGAGACTTGCAGGCACAGGAGGGTCTGCCTGACTTCCCCCTGCCCTACCCCCCTCACTGCTCGCTGCTTAAGCAGGAATCCCCCCACCCCCTCCCTCCCATCTCCCACAGCACAGACCCCAGCCACATGGCATGCTAGCTAATGCAGAGAGGTGTTTATATGTGTGTGTCTCTCCAATTTCACCGGGACAGGCAGACAGCATAGTGACCACTTAGGCTATTTGGAGCTAATCAACAGGTCAGCTGGTAAGCTGTTTAAGAAGAGTTAGAATTAATGGAGAGAGCCCATTGTTTGGTGATGAGGTGATAATCACTGTTATCACATTCCCTGCTGGCTTGCTTACCTTTCAGTTTGCAGCAGACAGTATAAAGAAGCAGGGAGACTGAGACTGAAAAGCTCTGTATCAATAGATGCATGCACTGCACTTCTCCCCCCAGCCCCCTTTGTCTCAGTGTTAGCAGGGTCTGGGGTCTGGCTACACTCCCACCCCTTGAGCAGCCAGCAGGGAAAAGCCTGGGACTGTGCAGGCAGACCTCCTTAATCAGAGGTCCTGTGGGGGCTTGGCCACAACCCGCCTCAGCTCAGTGCTGTGCAAGGGTAGGGAGGGCTGCTCTAGCACCCCTGGCTTCTAGCCTGAGCCACTGCAGGCATGTGCCTGAATTTCCTCAGTCCAGAGAGAATGTCTGTCTGGTTACAAACCAGTTCAGCCTAGCCAGGTTGGACTAACCTGCAAAGATTGAAACAATTCAGGCTCAGGCCTTTTGAATGTCTGTCCCTAGTCCTAAGGTAACCAACTCCTCCTTTTGTCCAGGACATTCCTTTGATGGCATCTTCCCCCTCAAAGAAAAGCTCTGGAGTCATTCAGCCTCCTGTCCCTTATTCTGAAGCAGACAGACAGGAGTTGGTCTTCCAGGTCTTGCTGTTTCTTCTGGCACCTTTAACAACTATGGCTTTAACAGTGACCTAGAGTGCTCTGGGTGAGGGAAATCCTGGGGACTGATTATTATTAGTGCCGGATGGAGGTTTCTTCATATTAATTCCATTTAGTTTATCTTCACAACCTGAAGAGCTACACACACACACAATTAGATACATAAGTTAATTAGCCATCAGTAAGCTGCATACTGATGAGGAATCAGCATTATAATGGAGAGTACAGGGGCAGGAGATTTCTAGTCTCCATGAGTAAGCTAATTTAACACCAGGTTTTAATTCACAATATTAGGGTGATTTCTCAAGATAGGTAAAAAAGAAGAGATCCTTCTTGCTCTTGAGGGGGAAGAGAAATACTGAGAAACACTAAATTACTGTCACATAGGAAATGATATCACATTTAAGCATCATAATTTTTTTTAAGATATATTTTTTTAAAGATTTTTTTTTTTGCAATTTCTTAGTTGATCTAATAAAAGTTATCATCTCTGAACCAAGAGTTCTAGAGTTTTGCATGTCTTTCAATCATCATAATGCATTTAAGAGGCAGATAAGTTTTAACACTTAAATTTAATGGGCAGAACCAAACTGCGCCCCCATAATAAGCAATGGTTTTACTGGGACCTATGCACACAAAGCTCAGAACAGAACATCTCCTTTGTATATTTCTTTAAAAATGGTATTTCCATTGTTAGGGCAAACTGTCCCTCAGACTTTGGGTGAATCTTGGCTTCAGTATTCTGCTTAACAGGCCCTTCTCCAGTTTCCAGATCCACAGCCTTAGATACCTCACCCAGATGGAGTCTCTTTATCTCACTGTACCAGTACTAGACGGGTGTCCGAGTACTGGATGGGTCACAATCAGACATTTTGCCTCACTATTTCTGTTGAAATCAACAGGGCTAGGGACAGACATTACACATAAACTGGTTTAAGTGATCAGAAACCAGTTTATACCTATAACAGAACAGATGTCCAGTGCACATAAACCACTTTGAAAATGACTGAAACTGGTTTGAGATAAACCTGGTTAAATATAGTATCAGACTTAACTGATTTGGGTCAAACTGGTTTATGCAATGCCTGTCCAGACCCCTTTCTGGTTTAAGTTAAATCATAGTCCTCCAGCATCCCAGCATGCTCTCAGGGCTGGGCGGAGCTCTCTGCTCCACAGCAGAGCTGACCCCTCCCCTCTACTCCCTAGCCAGAGCTCTGGCAGAGACTTAAAGGCACAGCAGGGTCTGCTGGGTTTCCTGTGCCCCCCTCCACCCACTCCTTCACCACTCACTACTTAAGCAGGGATCCTTTCCTCTTCTCTCCCACAGCATGGACCATAGCCAGCATGTGGTATGCTAGCTAATGCTGTGTACGGCTCCAGCAGAGGCTGCAGACACAGCAGGGTCTGCCTGGCTTCCCCCTGCCCTACCCTTCCCCCTCTGCTCAAACAGGATTCCCCCTCCCTCCCACGTCCCACAGGATGGATGCCAGTCCCATGGACCCGAGGCATGTGGTATGCTAGCTAATGCTGAGAAGTATCTGTGTGTCTGCCTCTCTCCAGTTTCACTGGGGCAGGTAGATAGAGCAGTGACTGCTTAGGGCTGTTTGGAGCTAATCAATAGGTCACTGGTAAGCTGTTTAAGAAGTTTGAAGTAATGGAGAGGGGCCATTGTTTTGCTAATTGGGTGATAAAGACTGTTATTACTATCAGGCCCAGCTGGCTTTCTTGCCTGTCAGTTTGCTGCAGACAATATGATGAAGCAGGGAGGGAGATTGAAAAGCTCCATATCATCAATAGATGCATGTACTGTGCACCCTACACTTGCCTCAAAGTACTAGCTAGAGGCTGGCAACACTCCCGCCCCTTGGGCAGCCAGCAGGGAAAAGCCTGGGACCATGCAGGCAGGCCTCCTTAATGAGAGAGTCCTGCTGGGGCCTGGCCACACCCCCCCACTGGCTCAGTTCCCTGCAGAAGGGAGGGGAGGGCTGCTCTAACACCCCTGGCTTCTAGCCTGAGCCACTGCAGGCATGTGCCTGAATTTCCTCAGTCCAGAGAGAATGTCTGTCTGGTTTCAAAACAGTTCAGCCTAGCCAGGTTAGACTAACCTGCAAAAATTGAATCAATTCAGGCTCAGGTTTTTTGAATGTCTGTCCCAAGCCCAGATCTTCAAGAGCCTGGTTTACCTGCCATGCTGATCAAAGAATGTAAGTTAATTAACTTTGACTGAACTGGATATTGATGAGGGAATCTGCCTTATATTGACCAAGTCTAACCTTGGTCAACAAATGACTTCATAGATTTCATAGATTTTGAGGGTTGGAAGGGACTTCAGTAGATCATCGAGACTGACCCTTTGCCCTGGGGGAAAAAGTGCTAGTCAGATGACCCCAGCCAGGTGCATTTCCAGGCTCCTCTTAAAGACCTCCAAATCTGTCTGAATCTGTTCTCTGCCCTCCAGCATGTCTACTTTGTCCCACAATTTGGTGCCCTGGATGTCATCTGCGAATTTGGATGTCATTCGCAAACAATTTGGTGTCATCCGTGAACTTCAATTAGAGTTAAAAACAAAACAAAATAAAAACCTTTTCCTTACTCTGCGCCAAGTTATGCTCTCATTTACACTAGGGTAAATCTAGAGAAATTTAGACTTCAAACAGAATTAATCCAGGAGCATAATCCAGGGTTGAGGGCATAATATTTCCCTTTGGGCGCTTCTACATGAGATGCTATGGAGCAGTAGCAATGAGCTGTTGCACCGTAGCTCAGTGGTACTTCACAGTAGCATCTAAAAATATCCATGTAGCAACAGGACTGTACAGTAGGGCTATGCAAAGCTTTGGTCCCTGATTCAATTTGGCAGAGATTCGGCCCAATTTGGTGGCTGAATCTCCAAATCCAAATTGAATCAGAGAACCCTTTTATCTCTCCAACTCTAATTGGAACCCTCCAAATTGAATTGGAGAGATTCTGAAAGATTCAGAGATTCGGACATAGAAACAGCTTTAAATGTTTTTCCTATATACTCCTAGGTAGCAGGTGGCTCATGGGTGCTGCAATGCTGGGGCACATGGAGCATTCCAGAGAAGCACAGGGGGCTTCCCAGCACACTTGGCAGTAGACCCACAAGTGGACCAGAAGCACTTCCAGTCCACTTGTGGGTCTGCCAAGGAGCCCACAGGGGGCCCCCCACACCTCCCCCAGTTTGGCGACTGGTGGCTCCTGGGTCTGGGGGGGCACCCAGGGTCCCCCTGCAGCTGATCACAGAGCTAGGGGGATGCAGGGGGGGCAGCATGCTCCTCAGCAGACCCAGAAGTGAACCAGAAGTATTCCCGGTCCACTTCTGGGTTCACCACCAAACACGTGGAGGACCCCCACCCCACACTCCTGTGGGATGCTTCATGCACCCCAGCATCACAGCATTCACAAGCTGTGCCTGGTACCTCGAGGTATGTAGAAAAAAATTTTAAAGCTGTGTTTATGTCCGAATCGTTGATTCTCTGAATCAGCATCAAAGCTTCAGATTCAGCCAAATTGAATCAGGGACTGTGATCCAAATCAATGAATTGAATCACTGTCCCTGATTCAGGCTGAATCTGAATCCAAATTGAATGTGGCCCATTTCGCACAACCCTACTGTGCAGTAGTGCCGATTACTGCATAGTCATTTATTAGGGCTGTGCAAAATGGCACTGTTCCGTTCCGACTTCAATTTCAAGGTCTGGACGGAACAGTGTTTTGTATCAAATATAATTTCAAGTCAAAATAGCCTCACTGTTTCACTTCATCGAAACAGTGAGGCTGTTTTGACCATTTCGCTGGACCATGGGGCTGGGGAACGGAACTCAGCCCAGCTAGGCTGCCTCTCCATCCCCCGTGCTAGATTGCACGGGGATGCAGCTGGGTTGCTTTCCTGCCCCCTGCGAGATCTAGCACGGGGGATGGAGAGGCAGCCCAGCTGGACTGTTTCCCCACCCCCCAAGGGATCTAGCACAGGAGATGAAGAGGCAGGCCAGCTGGGCTGCCTTCCCGCCCCCTGCCAGGTCGAGGATGGGAAATCAGCCCAGCTGAACTGACTTCCCATCCCCAGCCCTATGGTCAAAACGTTTCAAATTTCAAATTGTTTCATCTAGCCTCGTTTTGTTTTGAGGCTATTTAGATGGCCTTTGTTTCATTTCAATTTTGCTGTTTTGACATTGAAATGAGTTGAAGCAGTGTCAAGACAAAATGGCTGTTGAAATTTCGCATAGCCCTATCATTTAGTACTTGGTTAAGCAAGTACCAAATGACTGCACAGTAACAACTGCACAGTTGGCCGCTCATATAGATGCAGCCTTTATGAACAAGTTAACATTCATATTCCATATAACAGCTATTTGGGTAAACAAACAAGGTTCTTTGGGTTGATGTGAAATCTTTTATTAGACCAGCAGAGTAGTTGGAAAAAAGTTCTTAGCAAGCTTTCAGGAGCAATCACTCGTCTTCAGGCATAGGAAGTCTCTGCTGTTCTGAGACTCCAAGGAAAGAGAGAAGATAAAAGACTGAGCTGTATCAGAAGTATAGGCTTAGATATTTTGAAAAACAGGGTTACATTTCAGTGTGTAAAGATATTTAACAATATGTCAGGTTCCAGATAGCTTAGGGTAATCAACTCTGCAACAAGAGAAGGTAAAAAATGTAAATAATATTTCTCCTATGCCTCCTTCAACAGAGTAATGTGCAGACTCAGCAATTTCTTGTCCTTCCTCCCGGGGATGAAGAGGGGGGGAGGGGAGGAAGGACACAGAGGTTCACTGTGCTGAAGCCTGCTGTGAATTCAGCATCTGCTTGTGATACTCTCAGCATGTAGCTCAAACAGCAGTTGTTTTCTTGATATCCTCTGCAGCTATAATTATACTAGCAAGGCTTACTGAAAGTTTGGGGATCAGTTGACTAAAAGAAATAAAACTCTAGGCCAGTGAAGTACTTCTGCAAAAACAAATAAATAAATTCAGTCCTGTCCTTTTTTCCTAGGGAGCCCTGTGGCTTAAGCACAGGTATAATGTAATTATGATGCTTTGCACTTTTATTTCAACTTTCATTTAAGGCACTCAGCACATCCTGAAAACAGTAACAGATTAAACCAGAGCTGCTCACCCCCCAGCTTATGGGCCAGATCCTGCCCCCAGTGCCGTGACATCCAGTTCAAGGTTCCCATAGAGCTCCCATCCAGCTCATGACTTTGTGCTCTAGATCAGGCTTGCAGAGCAGCACAAGATGCAATTCTAGCATGTGGGGCCAGATGGAGGTGGTGTGGGGTCCCTGGAGGCTGATACTGGCTGGGTGGGGGTGGTGCAGAGCCCCAGAGCCCAATCCCAGCCAGGCAGGGGCAGCCCAAGGCACAATCCGGCCTGCAGACCAGCCCCATGCCTTTCATTTGGCCCACAGGGCCAAAACTGTGAGCACCACTAAATTAAACCATACAACTGCCTGAAAAAGAGGCACTTGTATTGCCTTTATTTGGCCAATGAGAAAACAGGAGCCTGAAAATTTCTGTGTGTATATTTTTAAAAGGGCTGTGTACATATGTTACCCGTGCATATATATGTTTAATGCTTGTATCTTGTAGGTTCAAAAGCCCTCATACTGTTTTCAAATTTCAAATGCTTACATGAACAAATGAAGTGTAATAAGGACAGCAAGTTTGAGAGTCAGTGTTCTGAGACATGACACAACCAAGACTGCGGCACCACTTTGCAAATGCACTATCAGAAGCAGTCCCTACCTTAAACACTTGAGGGTAAAATTTTCAAAAGCATCCAGGTAACTTGATTGACATTTCCAAAAGTGATTTAGGTATCCAGTGCCTAGGCAGGTCAGTTCCCTAGTTCCCAGAGGATGTGTCTACAGGAGACGCTTTACTGCACAGTGGACTAAGCTAATGTGCAGTATAGCATCCCCATGCACACATGCACAGCTTTTACTGCACAGTACTGCATGGTCTCCTACTACCAGTAAATACAGGTAGATTAACTGCACAGTAACTATTGCACAGTAGGGCATGTGTAGACTGCTGACTGAATGGCAAATTGTTCCTGGTCAGCCCAGACAGCAGGGAGTAGGGAAACTGTCCCTCCCCCCTAGGCAGCTGCTTCCCAGCCCCATACCTCAATCAGCAGATCAGGGCACAGGGCTGGGAGGCAGCTGCCCCAGAGGTGGAACAGCCTTCTCCCTTCCCTCCTCCCCTGCCCCCCCACCTGGCATGACTCCAGTACCCCTTGCCAGGCTGGGCCTGGCACCCAGGGGAGCCTGGAGCTCCCCCTGGCTGCTGTAGGGAGGCACAGCCGGGCTGGAGTAGCCTTGCACTGAACTGCTCTCATCTGGAGCAAATTTGCTCCCAACAGGTGCACATGTAGACACCCTGCCAGGGAAAGCTTACTGTGCAGTATATTACTGTGTGGTAAGCTTACAGCACATTAACAGCATGTGTAGATGTGCCCAGAGATATCAAAGGCGTTAGATGCTCAATCTACTTATGAGTTTTTGAAGATTTCACTGAGTGCCTATCTGCATGCTTAGGCATCTTAGCCCTTAAGGCTGTCTATATGCATGTTGGTTCATGTTCTAATTAGAATGCATCAGAGCAGACTCAATCAACAGACTCAATCAACTGAGTCGGCTCCATGTTATAATTAAAATGCTCCAGCATGACCTCACCATCCTGTGTATATAAGGCCCCGCACATTTAAAAATGACCACTGGGGCACTTTATTTAAACCTTGTCAAATAAGGTTTAGATCAAACATCCCACAGCCATTTTTAAACCCATGGGAGCTTAATACACATGACGGTGAGGTGTTTTAATTAGAACACCTCTTCAGGAACTGTGTATAGTTATCCACTGAGGTTAAGTCATTTAAATAGGACTTAAGCTCCCAACTCACTAGGGCAGTGATTTTCAACCTGTGGCCCGCAGATCCCTGGGAGTCTGCAGACTATGTCTAAGGGGTCCATGAAAGACTACTATGATCAACCAAAAGTATGTGAATATCCACATTTACAATTCAAAGGGGTCTGTACCTCCATTCAAAATTGTTTTGGGGTCCACAGATGAAAAAAGGTTGAAAAAGGACTGCACTAGGGCACTTTTGCAAAAATGCTGTATTGATATCAGTGTTGTCCAACTTCAGAACAGCTACGGACCACACAATGCATGTTCTGCATGTTGCAGGAACCGCATGGGCTGCACGCATGGGGGCTGCAGGGGTTCCCTGAGACCTCTGTTGTGTTCAGCCTCCAACCATGAGAACCTCCCCATTGCTGCCATAGAAACCCCCTGCTACCACCACCATGTGGATGAGCACGTACCCTGCCACTGCCACCGCTGCACAGGGGGAGGCCCCCCCACCACTGCTGCCACATGAGTGGCACACGTCCCCCTCCTGAGCCACTCTGCTGGCAGTGTTGGGCAAAATCACCAGACCCCCTCACCATGCCGTCCTTCCCGGTAGACCCTAGCTACTTCTGCTACAGGAGCAGCTAGAGCAATGGGGGAGCGGCAGCTGGTCAGGAGTCTGCAGGCCACACATTAACCCCTTGCGGGCTGCATGCATCCCACATGCCAGCAGTTGGACAATCCTGCCTTAGATCATAAG
>NW_005841874.1:3785767-3795834 GCF_000455745.1 Alligator sinensis
ATCATCCTCATTTCTCTTTGTGAATGGGGGCACAGAGAAATTAAGCAATTTGCCCAAGATCATTAAAGAACTCCACAGCAGGGCCAGGGATTGAACTCGGATCTCCTGGCAGTGTCTTCACCACATCCTTCCTCCAGTTCAAAAAGGACATGAGATAGAACAGCTGGGAACACGCTAAACCTGCCTGAAAAGAAGTGCATTTTCCTTGCTCCACAGAGGGGACAAGCTCTTTTTGGGTTGAAATAATAACTGCACCTTGCCATAGAAGTCCTCTGTGGTGTTGTTTCAGTTTTCCCTGCCTTTGCAGCTCAGCTCCTCTCCAAGCCCAAACTTTTACCTCCCATTTCCTACACAGACATTTATGTATGGTTCAGAGGGGCAGTGCAAATTGGTACAGAAAGCTGAAAATAGCAGCAAGAATCAAAGGAAAGTGGGAAACAAAATAAAAGACACTTTACTTTTCTGTAGTTCGCTTTATGCTGTACTACTGTGGGTCAGCCTGGGAAGCCTAGACAAGACAGAGCACTCAAAACTTAAATGCAGGTATCTCTAAGACAAAAGTAGCAGAGAGGCAGCCACAATAACTTTCTGAATTGAAAAAGATGTATAATAATAGAAACATAGGGCTGGAAGGGACCCCAAAGGATCATCAGGTCCAGGCCCCTGCATGAGCAGGAAAGACATCTCAGGTCAGACGACCCCAGCCAGGTGACTGTCCAGTCTTCTCTTGAAGACCTCTAGGGTAGATGATTGCACCACCTCTGGGGGGAGCTTGTTCCATAGTCTGGACACCCTAGTTGTAAAGAAGTTTTTCCTAATGTTCAGCCTGAAACTATCTTCCAGGAGTTTGTGGCCATTGTCGCTAGTTTTCCCCCAGGGCACCCTGGTGAACAGTTGTTCACCAAGTCCCTGATGGACGCCTCTGATATAGCAGTAAGCCGCAACCAGGTCCCCTCTCAGCCTTCTTTTCCTTAGACTGAAGAGTCCGAGATCCCTCAGCCTTTCCTCGCATGGCTTGCCATGCAAGTCCCTGATCATACGGGTGGCCCTCAATTGCAGTGAAAGTCCCTGAACACTAACAGGCTGTGGTTGTTTCTCTTCTAGTTTATGCAATTTTAAGTAGAAACCAAGTTATAATCATCTCATATGCCTACCAATGATTAAAAACTATTCATCATTTGCTCCATTGTCAGCTTCTAGTTGTCTGACTCTGCAGATGCCAGAAAAGGAGAAAGTGAGAGCAAAAGCCAGTTACTGTGATGCGAGGAGAAAAAGATGGGTGCACCTTCTGCTATCTAGAATTTACCCTGGGAGCAGATAAAGAATGTACTGAGGAAGACCTATTCTTTTTTTTCAGGCAATAATGATCAGTTTTATAGGAACAAATGACTGGATAAATTCTATACCATAGGTCTTCACTACAAAGGTTTGGAGTAGGGCCCTTTGATGACTATGTAGAATTCCCACGTAGTCACTTAATGGAGATTGACGCTCAAAGTTGACCCAATAATTAGAGTCATCTGTTGGAAAACACACATTATTCAGAAAAAAATGAAAACATTTATTTAATTTTTGCCTGCTACTTATTGTTTCCTTATCCAACATCCCCTTCTCCCCCAGTCCTCCTCAGCTCCTCCCTGTCCAACATTGACTGTTGCTCCAAGCCTTGGCCTATGCTATCTGAAGAAGGAAAAAGCAGTAGCCTAGGACAAGTCCATGCTCCACCATAGACTTCCGGTGTGCCTGTAAGTCAGTCTCTCTGTGCTGCTTCTTGATCTGTAAAATATAATTATACTTCCCTAGCACATTTGAACACAGTTCATAGAATCATAGAAAAATAGTGTTGGAAGGGACCTCAGGAGGTCATTAAGTCCAAACACATGCTCAAAGCAGGACCGTCCCCAATCCAAGCCAAACCTTTAGCTAGCTGGATTTAAAAAACCTCCAAGGATGGAGATTCCACCACTTCCCTGAGGAGCCTGTTCCAGTGCTTTACTGCCCTCCTTTTAAAGACTTGCAGTTCAAATGGGGATGTGGACAATATGCAGTGGTACATTTACCTATGATGTACATTTTATTAGCTCTTCTTTCTTAAAAGATGGGGTGGGGGGTGGAGATAAGCTCACTGAACTGAAGCTAAAACAACAAAAACCAGTCAGGTTCATAAAAAAGTCATATCTTTAATCATCAGAACATTAACTGGCCACAGCCTGCAAAGGTAGAGTGAATATAGGAAATAATGCCTAATCAGCTGTGAAGCACTTTGTAGGATTGTCCTGAACAAATGGAAAATTTTGGAAAAGAGTCTATCACTTAAATAAATGATCACATAAGAAAAACAAATCACACAGCTTCCCACTCCTAAAACTTTCCTATTAGTCTGGAGAGGCCACAGCAGGCAAGAGAGAGAGAAACAATAGCTTCTAGTGAATTGGGTCATGCGCAGACACCACATACAAGAAGTTTCCTTTTGCATTCAAATAGCAAAGAAGTTACTTAGGTTTGAGCTTGTAGTTTCCCGATCTCTGATTATTCTGCAAGTCATCTTAATGCAATTCTTAACTGATTATAAGTTAAATGACAATCAAGCCCTCCCTTATCTTTAACAGTGACTATTTCGTTGCATTGGACTGCTATGCAGTTCCCCATCTGAAGAAAAGAGAGATCAAGTGTGCAGGAAGTGAAGTTCACTACTTGAGTGAATTCTGCAATCAGTATAAGAATACAATCAAGGACCACATCCTCAACCGATTTATCAGAAGTCTGCTAATGCTAAGGATTTGGTCCCAGATATTTTTGTTGATGCTATCAAGTGCAGTCATCAAAGAGACACTAGCAATATCAGCATTTATGAGAGGCAAATAAAGATTGATGTGTAGAGAAGTGCTAGAAGAAATGCTTAGTGTTTTGGGCAGTTGACCTACAGATATCTGGGTTGGGCGACTGATCACCAAGACACCCACAACTAGAGGACATGTCTGCAAATATTAGCTTTAATTCCTTTTATGCCTCTGTCTATAACCAACTTCCTTTCTTCAAGTGCATAGTAAAGACAAATTTAGCAATATTTGTGAAGCACTTGGATACTGAGCCTATTAGCACAGAAAAAAGACAAGAATAATATTCCATAATTTATTCAAGAAAACCCCCATAAGCCAAAGAAACGGTGTTGATATTATCATTACAAGTAATCTGAATACGGACTTTAAAATGATCTAAAATTCATTCTTAACATAATCAAATCCATAATTCAGTTTTGTGCTAATAAAGCAAAATACCATGCCCATTTCTCACATTCACACAGCACCTTTCATTTAGAGAGTTCATTTAGTTAGCCCTTTGCTGCTAACTCATAAATTCTTATTATAAGCAAAGTATATGGTGATTGCTGTGGTTAAAGCAAAGGCTGTTTTCTATTGCTGATAGGCTTCTCAAACGTTTTTTCTATCTCGTGCAGATTTCCCAAATCCTGCTATTTTATTGCAGTTGCTGAGATACTTGGTATATTTATTAAAGCCCAAATTCCTTGATAATCAAAGCTTTCATTTTTCAAACTAAGGTCAATTCCTTATTCTCATGTTTTCCAGATTTCTTTTATAACCACGAATCCCAACCCAAAATCTAGAGCATCAGAAGGCAAATAAAAACAACTCCAAGTGTAATGCATCAGCAAAATCTCATGCGTTTTTTTTGCCAATCTAAGAATTTGGGGATGTGGGGGAGAGGGCTTTGACTCGTGATTTCTGAACACTTGGGTTGCTTTGTCTGCCTACGATGATTGTTTTCAGTTACATATGTATAGGTCAAGGACTACACGTATGGTCAATCAAAACTCATTTTCTAATTAATTGAAATGTTTGCCAACAAGTTTTTCACTATTCACTCAGCCCTAATACTTATATAATCCAAGGAATGTCTCATTACTAAAAATATCCATATATTTTAAAAGTTTGCTACCAAATAGCAATTTGCTTTATTTCTTAACTAAAACCCTGACATCATCCTAAAAGCCTAAATTCAACCCATGACATGTTTACACTTTTTATGTATTATCTCCAGTATTTTGTATTCAGTTCTGAAATATTGATCTTTAAAAGGAAAATAATAGTAATTGATTCCATATACTCTGTATACACTATACAACTCGCTAACACGTTTATTTGGGTAAATAGCACATATTTCCTAGTCCTGTATAGTAAATTTCCCCTGCAGTTTCAATTTAATGTGCTATATTTTATCCCCAACCTAAACTATCATGTTTGGCTGAGCACTGTGAAATAGCTGTCATATTGTATTTTGGATGTAGCTGCATTTCAATGATGGATAAAATGTTTTTTGCATAATATATAATACAGGTTGAGAGCTGAGCAAGATCTGTTGAAAAGGTTGCAATATGCAGTTCAATTCTACAAGACCTTCAGTTGCTTATAAGTTTCTTAGCCAATTTTCCATACCAAGTCTCTGAGGCAAGTGATTCCCGCCCCCCTCAAAGGAGGCTGCACAGCCAAACAATGGTCAGAATAGTAGTCTAGAGGCCATCAAGGAAAGACCTGATCTCAATTTGCAGATTCAAGAATATTTTCTCTCTCAAAATGATCCTTTTTAGATAGAGCAGACACAGAAAATTACTTGAGAAATTTAAATATACCTGAAAAAAGCCCCGTGCTGGAATGGATCTGTCTCTGGAATGCAACCTGGCAACTGTTTTCCAAGGCACAATGTCATATAAGAGCAAAATTAAATACTAGTAAACACTTTGAAGGGAATGGACCATGGACACAGTAAGAGGCAAAAATGTAACAAATGCTAAATACAGCAAGTTGTTTTAGGAAAGAATGATACACATGTCCGGCTGGAAAATGTATAAAATCTCAGAGATTGGTTTTACTAGGATAGGTTATAAATCTAATCAACTAGGTAGGTTTTCAATGGAATCAAGTAAGTGCACATACCTAACCCTCCTCTGCCTTCTTCTGTAGCATTATCACCACATTTTTGAACTCAAAAGGAAGCCCCTACTTCTGTCTTTTTTCCCCAGCTATGTTAAAAGTTCATCCCTGTCCAGTTTTTCTTTATGCAGCAAAATGTCAGAGAAATCTCACAGTGCAAGGGTTGGCTGCACATGCCCATTGATTTAAACTTGTTTTCTTGGCTAACCCCTTCCTCCTTCCACTGCAACTCTTCCCATTTATGGCATGTAACAATGCCCAGTAAATATGGTTACAAGTAGGCCAATGCTTACTGAATATTATAGGGCGTGCTCTGGGGTGGGGGAGTGCTTTAACTCGAGCGGCTCTCAGGAGCTGTTCTAATTAAAGCACCCACAACATCTCATGTATTCAGTGTCCCACGCTTCAAAATGGCAGTGGTGGTGCTTTAACTAAAGCTCTTTCAATGACCTTCAATTAAAGTGCCCCTGCCACCATTTTGAAGTGCAGGGATGCTGAATACATATGACGCTGAGGCTGCTGGAGTGTGCTAATTGGCACTCTCCAGCAGACTCAGTTAATTGATGAATTGAGTCTGCTCCGACACGTTTGAATTAGAATGCATCAGAGCAGGCATCAGACGTGAATAGGTGCCCATAGTGAAGGGGTGGGTAAAATATGGCCCATGAGCCAGATCTGGCCTGCCAACTGACTGGATCCAGCCCACGGTTGCTCCTGCAGCACTCTACATGAGGATGAGTTCTACCCACTCCTGCCAGGGCAGCCCACACTGTGCGCCTGGTGGCCCAGGCTCCAGCACAATTTCTGGTGGGGCTGTTCCCAGTGTGGTTGCAACTGGCCAAATACTGCTTTGCTCCCATTGCCTCCAGTGGGAGCCGCCAGGCTGAAACTTCCCCCTGCCCACCCGGAACAGCGCAGCAGGGGCAGGAGGGGCAGGGGGGGGGGGCCCCCGCGGGGGGGGGGGGGGCACCTGGTTGGCTACAGCCGCACCAGGAACAGCCCCACCAGAAGCTGCATGAGCTGGCCAGGGCCCAGGCCAGTGAGGCTGTTCTCCTCTCCTCTCCTCTCCTCTCCTCCAGCAGCAGTAGCTGCTGCTACTCCTGCTGCACCACTCTGGGCAGGCAAGGGAGTGGAGGGTATGGCGGGACATTAAGGGGTGCTACTATGCTGAGCCACCTGCTTCACTCTGCCCGACCAAAACTCTGTTTTGGGTGTCTCCCCTGGGGCACCTACGTCCAGCCAACCCCCTTCCTGGAGCACACCTGCAAGCCTGGGCTAATCGCTGCCATCACCTGGGCTCTGGTCTCTGTTAGGGCCCTGTGCAGCCCAGGGTACACAGACCCTGCAAACCTTCGGGGTGCTTTGCCCCCTGGTAGTAATTCTGGGTGCTCCTTCTAGCCTGGAGCCACCCAGGATGTTTTTAGGTAGGACAGAATCAGATAATAATCAGTCGAACTCTGCTAGGAGCAAAAAGGCCTATCACTCCTCTCAAGCATTCACAACTAGGTGTGCTATAACAGATAGCTTTTAGTTATCAGAGAGGGGGAGAATGGGGAAGGAGTACAAGACAGAAGAGTATTTAAAAAAAAAAAAAAGCCTCAAGCAATACAGAATGGGCTTGTTGGCCCTTTTAACATGCAGCTAAAGATACACAACCCTAATTCATTGGCTAAATTTCAGGTAGGCTACTTACAGATGCATCCAGAGGATTCTGGAAGCCCAAGCTTCTGGGTATGTTTCCAAAATGCCTGCCGGAGGAAGCCACCCCAGACCAGGTGACTTGACCCTTAAATAACTTTTCTGACCTCATCACCTGGCTCCAACCAGAAACAGGCATTATTTGAACCCTGCTGATACAGGCCAATCCTTTTAAAAAGTGGTCAGTAGCTCTCGGTGGAGTGACCACAGTTACCAAACGGGTTCCACGGGTTTCTGGGCGGGAAACTTAAAGACAAAGGGTCTGGACCCAACAAGGGCGGGTGGGAGGTGGTCCTACAGAGCACAAGCAAGATACACAGCAAAATAAATCCTGAAACACTTGACCATGCACAACCACAAGTGTGTGTGGGTGTTACATTCTCCCCCCGGCCCAACATGTCCCAATCTAGGGACAGACAGTGGGAGATTTCTTGACAGAGGGGAAGCTTCAGGCAGGCAGCTCCTGGCCCAGCGCATGGAGCTCCAGCTCCCAGGTGCCCTCCATCCACTCCACCCACCCGGCACCTCACTGTTTTTCCCCTTTAAAGGAGAAAATCCACATTTTTCTGTGGTGAGCAGAAAACCCGGATCCCTAACCATAACTGGAGAGAAAAATGAGGTTTCCTCGCATCACACAGTAGGTGAATTTGTCATGCAGTAGTATCTCAAACCCAGGGTTCAGAAAGAAAAACGTGCAAATGTCCCTTTTTTCTGCAAGCCATGATCTTCCAAATTCAAAAACCACTTATACCTATTCTCTATGACAATTAAAACCCCAGCGACTTGATCCCATTTCCCTTGTCTCCACTGTCGTTACTTTAATCCAGTCAGGAAACTAACAGGAAAAAAAAGGCCTGTTACTAGGGTGACCAACTGCACAACACCTATACTGTTATAATGAGGTTCAGAAATAAGCAGTTATAATAATTAGCCAAAACCACACAGGGCACATAGTATGCAAGCAATCCACAGATGACAATTTACTTAAGACAAGAAACACAGTCTAATCATTCTAAGTAATGAACATATTAATGAGAATCAAGGTCTGTTCACATGCAATTTGTGAATACAAGAAAGGATGGAACAGTTCATCTAGCTCTAGTAAGCATCATTTAAGGTATCATAAATCATTCATTAGCCACATCAAATATACATGAGGGAGGAAGGCCTCTGCTCTGACTTTTTAACCTTTGATGCACATTGTCTTAGCTTATTCCCTAGCTAATGTGCGTGGGGGAAATGGAGTATCCCAGAAAAAAAAACATCCAAGATTTGCAGCAGGGCACATGTTAACCTTGACACTGCATCCTGCATTTTATTTAGCAGAAGAAAGGCAGACCCCATCTGCTTTGAGTGCACAAGAATTGGTTGATTTCCAGCACTATAAAGGTTGCTGGGACTTCAACATTATTTTTTGCTGCAGAGCCGACCTGCCCCATGATGCTTTTTCCAGTGAATTTACCCATAATTCTGGGCACATGTAGAGAACGGTGGCTAGGCACTGGAGGTCTATAAGCACTTGAGTGGTTTATTAAAGCACACAGCTACATACACAATCTCAGCTATGCCATGTTGACCGGGCTGAAAGCACCACTCTACTTGAGTGAGAGTTTATATTCATGTGTGGACACTAGGAGACTCAGGGCAACACCCAGGTCAGAGCCCAGGCTAGTTCTCCTGTTATGACATATCCTAAGTAAGGGCAAATGTGAGAATTGAAAGAGCTATTTGAAAACAGTGAGCCTGGAGGTGCTTTTTCTGCGGTGATTATAATGGAAATCAGCTTATTAGTATAGAATCCTATTAGATTCTTAGCATCTGCTGGGAGGGTGGCAGTGGAAGATGGTCAGCATCTCCTTAAAAAAATGCTATATTAGCAGTGAGAGCATCTCCTTGGAAATAACTAGACCCCCTTCAGGGTCCAGCTGTTAAAAATGCAGGATTAAAAGTTAACACTTAAACATGTCTCTGGAAGTGGAATTAGAGTGTGATCTTCAATTGCTAGTACTTTTGATAGTCCAAGAATGAGCGAGAACTAATGCAGGGAATCAACAAGAATCTACAGCGCTTCCTTCCCCTTTGTCTCCTGACACTACTGTCTATTAGCTGTGTAAGGACATGTATCCCTGCAGACCGCCTTGTCTTTTCCATGGCCAAACAGGATTTCTTACCCTTCAGAACTATGCTTTCCACCATTCCTTCACAAACCACATATTATGCTTCAACTTCTGTGCAAACGCCCTATTTAGAAATCCAACGGAGATCTAAATGCCATTACATCTCCAGCAGAAGAGTCTCAAGTAACTTCTTCTACACTTTACAAGAAGTCAGGGTGACAAATCTTCTTTTGACAGAGATCTACATGGTCCAAACAGTTATTAATCAGAGTCATTTTCTCTAATTTACTAATGCTGAAACAATTTTTCTTCCTTATAATTTATGTGCAATTGGCTTGGGTTGCAAACCCAAGGATGCAGAGCATTTTTTTTTCCATTAAAGATTTATTGCTGCTGCACCAACATCTTCCCCACTCAGTAGAATGGCTCCTATACCATCAGTCTTTGAATGTGTTGAAGATCTTTGCATTGTGACCCAGACTGAACTTAACTCATTAGCCTTGATCCAGAAGATCCTCTCAAATATTAATCAAAGTAACAAGCTAGCATAGAGCAAAGCATCAGGCAGTGGAGTGACCATCAGCAATTAGGGGAACAATATCAGAGACTCATAAACACCCACTGGGGGAAACCCTGCTCTCCATGGGGTGAAGACCTTTGACTAGTAGGGCTGGGATGGCTCTGCTGCACCATCTGAGTGTGGGGTTGGGGGGCAGGGGAGGTCAGCAGGAGGATGGATAAGCATAACAAGTACTCATAGTTTCAGCTCATAGCTTTCCTCCGAGTTTAATCCAAGGGGTTCGGTGTTTTCTTTGAGCTCAGTACAAGTGAACAAGTTATATAGTCCATCAGTTTGGGCAGTTCCATTCTGATACAGTTGTTTTCCTCTGTCTCAAGATTCAATATGCCACCGCACACCCTGTAGGGGCTTTACAAACTATGCTACAGGTGTCATATTCCCAGTTTGCAGAAATGTTTTGGCTCATCACTGAGTCACTGAGTTTGCCAAATAAACTAAATACAGGTTCCCCATGCTTTATGCAGGTTCTGTATGTGTGTATTCGTTCTTATGCAATGACCCTTTTTATACCAAAAATTCGGTATATGCAAGGTAAATTCACCCCTATGTAATCATTGTGGTGGAAGCCCGCAGTCAGCTGCTTTGTCCAGTGCATTGTGGGAGTGGCACCATAGGCTACTGGTAGGGGGGGCACATGCCCCCCCTGACAGGGCTGTTCCCACTGCCACTGCTGCCAGCGGTGTCTGCGGATGCTCGCCCGCCCTGGCTCTTGGCCCCCCACCA
>NW_005841874.1:3795924-3826188 GCF_000455745.1 Alligator sinensis
CCCGCCCCTCCCCCCCCCGCCAATGGCACTGCCAGCTTCTGCGGGTGCCCCGCCAGACTCAGGAGGCACCAGTCGCCCATAAGTGATGTGTACCAAATTATAGTCTCCTGTGTAGATCTCTGCTCCCCGCTTATTGTCTGCGACACGTGTTTCTGTAGTTGCTATCCCCATTATGATAGTGGCCTGTGCTTGTGTGTACTGTCTGCTGTTGTATATGCAAGGTAAATTCACCCCTATGTAATCATTGTGGTGGAAGCCCGCAGTCAGCTGCTTTGTCCAGTGCATTGTGGGAGTGGCACCATAGGCTACTGGTAGGGGGGGCACATGCCCCCCCTGACAGGGCTGTCCCCGCCACCAGCTTCTGTGGGTGGTCACCAGCCCCGTCCCTGCCACCGATGCTGATGCCAGCTTCTGCAGTTGGTCACCAACCCCATCCCTGCCGCCACAGGCTTCTGCGGGGGGGTGGCGGGTGGTTGCCAGCCTTGTCCCTGACACCAACACTGCCAGCAGCTTCTGTGGGTGCTCGCCAGCCCTGTCGCCACCGCCAATGTCACTGCCAGCTTCTGCGGGTGCCCCGCCAGACTCAGGAGGCACCAGTCGCCCATAAGTGATGTGTACCAAATTATAGTCTCCTGTGTAGATCTCTGCTCCCCGCTTATTGTCTGCGACACGTGTTTCTGTAGTTGCTATCCCCATTATGATAGTGGCCTGTGCTTGTGTGTACTGTCTGCTGTTGGCAAGTACCAAAATTGTCTTGTAAAAGTGGTAGAAATGGGTCTGGGGGTCATTACTGTTGAGATCTTGGAACATATCCCTATTTGTTATATTGTAAAGTGGGTTCCCTTCATGCAAATTCAAGTTACGGGCTGTTTTCCAGGAACGCATGTACAGCATAAAGTAAGGGAAACCTGTATATGCCATTAAAATAAAAAAGCCAGTTGGGCATACCACACAAGTGGGATCCTACCGCTCCTTCAGAGAGGGCTAAGCTGCCAGAGTTGAGCTTTCCTGTGCCACAGGGGAAGAGCATGCAGAACATCAGTTATCACAGAGCAGGTGATACTATGAATCTCTGCCCTCGCTCTCTCCCAGTAGTTTGTCTGTGTATCCATACCCTGAGTTAATGAGCACACGCAGGGTTCTTTAGTTAGCTCGCTGTGGGTGCTGCAGGTCCAGAGGTACAAGCCTAAGCCTTCCTCAAGAATCATGCTGAAATCATCTCAGCTGCTGTGGGTAACCAGTCATTTGGGCTGGGGAATCTAAAGCAGCCTGACATGGTATGAGACACATTCAGATCCAGAGAGGTTGGAGTGGTGCATCACATCCCTGCTTCCACAATGAAGGTCACAGCTCCATTTCCTCAGGTCCCCAAATGCTTGGGTCCCCTATGGCATCTGAAGTATGGCTGCAGCCCCACGCTGGAGCAAAACACAGGGTCTCTAAAAGTCCTAGTTCCAGTCATGGCAGGACAGCTGCCTACCCTGAAAATACAATATTGGCAGATACTCTTTTCTTCTTGCAAATGCAAATAGGAGCGTTCATTCAGTGATACCCTGGCACAGCAAAAGAAATCAAGAAACTGTCATCTAGCACTTCTGCAAATGGAAGCAGGGAGCCAAATACAAAAGTCATTAATTAAAACTCTGAAGTTGGGTCTTCTAAACTTCGAACACCTCTACTGAAATGAATTCTCCCACATAAAAAGGAAAGTATAATTACTTTGCATTGTGGAGCTCACTGATGAGGATCAAAGAGCTGTTTCTGATGCTGATAGGAGACTTTTGCAGCACTCTATGGTAATCCTTATTTTAAAAAGTAATTATTTTAGTGACACCAGCAGAGAAAAACCAAAGACAAGAGATGGACAAACTGATGTTCAAAAGTATTTAACGTAATTATTTGAACTAGAATTTGAACTGCATGCACTTCCTGCAAAAATACTCCAATGAATTCCATGAAACGCACCCAACATGATGTAGAGATGACTGCCCAGACCCTGCACTCATCCCCTCTGGTGTAGAGGAAAATGAAAGTAGATCCAACCCATCATAAAGAGATCAGAATCCAGCTCCAGCACTGGCAAGCAGTTTTGATTACATGTTTGCAAATTTTACATCAACAAATTTACACAGTAAAAAAATCACCTTTGAAACACAGAGTTTGACCCAAATAATTTAGAGAAGGCTTTGGGAGATTAACCTCTTATAGGGCCATCCAGTGCCATTTTCTGAAACTATATTTCACTTTGATAGGTTCTGAAGCAAAGGCAACAGCTCTTCTCTTCGCTTGCAGATTTCTCAGCTAGGGACAGAAGCCCTCTTTGGCAGGGAAGGTTTATCGACATCCAAGGAGACACAGAGAATCCATTATCTCCTTCATTTAAGAAGAGAGACATATTTCCGATGCCTTTATTGTGGCACCACACCAGTACACACCCTCGCATTTCCCCATGTCAACACAGTATTAACACCAACATTTTGACTGAGCCCTAGGAAAGTACTCAAAGCCAATGCAACATCTGTATTTGCTGTGCTTTCTTGTTTGCTTCTAAAGCTAGGTACCCAGGAAGGGTGGAGAGCAAGCAAGAGCTATGACCACACCATTTCCACATGAGCTAGCTGTGCAATGGTAGGATGAATCTGGTAAGCAACATACAGCTGATATGGCTCCACTACCCACCCACCTATGGCTCCAGAACATCAAGGATGTATTTTAGTTGTCAGCTTCCCAGGAATCTGCCTTTGCTATGAATATTTAGGCCCCAAACCTGCCACGGACTCCAGTGGGAATCTGAGAGTACAGCAGTCCACCTGCACTCATACTGGCAGTCATGGGGTCTTACATAATTAAGCAGGTTTAGAAGATACTGTAGCAAAAGTAAAATTTAATTCTTCTTGCAAAGAAATCTTCTTTGCTCAAACAGCAGACACATGGGACCTACCAGCTCAAAGTACAGCACATTCGAAAGTACACAGACAGAATTAGGCAGCATGAAGCACCTGGCCTTCCAAAGGAAGAAGTGGATTCCCAAGAGGGGTCTCTTAACACCTGAGTCTTCTAAAAAGAGCCTGGTGAATGTATAATGAGCATGAGGCTGCACAGCCACTCAGTGTGATGTGCCAAGAGACCCAATTAGTTTCTAAAGGTGCCAAAGAACTGGATAAATTCAGACAGAGTGTAGTTGGAGGGGGCGGATGTGTGGGGGGAGAAGCAGCCCTTGACATTTTAAAATACATCAGTGTAGCTCCAAGATGAACTTTAATCTCTGCCAATACACTGACCTCTGCAATGAGCTTTCAAAAATATCCTGGTGGCCCTCACTGGCAGGATATCAGAGAAATAGGCCAAGAAGCAGCAGGCCTGATAGATCCAGTACCTGGTTAGAGAGGTAGGTGACCTACATATAGCCGAGGAGTTGAAACTTACTGTAAAAAGTGTGAAAAGGAGGGCCAAAACAATCAAGCAGCTGGAAAGCAGACAAAGTCTTCATGATACATAAGACAGCTTAGAGGGGTAAACATCCAATTCCAGACCTTTGCATCTTTTGCATTCACTTACTCCTGTACAAATGGGATGCAAAACTCTGTCAAACCAGAATGCTGCTCACTTACACGGACAGTACTCTTTTATACACAATCTAATCAAGGCTTGCCACTTCAAGGCTTGCCAGTGCGCAACAGGGACATGCCACCCTGCCATGCACTCTTCTACCTGACTTCAGACTAACACAGCTAACCACTTCTCAACTGAATTTAGGAAAATATGCCAATTTAAGACAAGTGAATAGAACCAACTGTGAGTATTTGGATGGGATGTGGGCAGCTGGTTCTGTGGCAGGCCACTGGAGGGGGACCCAGGGGTCAGCAGGTTGGGGGCACAGGTTACCTGGGCAGAAAGGGGATATCTGAGAGATGTAGTCCAAGGTGTAAGCTGAGGTCAAGCTCCAGGATCTAGAGTACCAGTGCCAAGCTCCAAGAAAGATCCAGGGTTAGGATCAAGGGAGCCAAGCCAAGTCAGGATGCTGGGGAGACCAGAGAGTGCAGGGCCAGCACCGAGGTTCAGAGAAGATCCAAGATCAGGGTCAGAGAAAGCCAAAGCCAAGTCAGGAACCAGGAGAACAGTAAATACAAGGGTTACCAGAACAGGCTGATGCCATGTGAAAGTGTACCTAGAGACTAGGGCTGCAGGTGTGCTGATTAGGGGTAAGTGGCTCTTTCGGCAGCCAATCTGGCTTCAGAGAACTGGAGCAGTTGCATTAGCCAGGGATCAGGGGCAGGTGTGGTAGCTCAGGTGCTTGGCCCAGTCAGCTATGCTTGGTCAGAGGCTCTGACACTGAGAGCAGAAGCAATGGGGAAGCTAATATAAGCACCAGTATCGTAAGCTAGCTCCCTGCACAAGCAATGGATAGTATTATTTTGCACAAAAACTTAAAAGAACATGGCTCAAATTGCAAAGCAAGCAATCAAAAGGCAAAGGATGCCAGAACGAAGGTTGCCCGTGCCATCTTAGGTCCGCTTCTCAAAGAGTATGGATTATGACAGTCATTGGGCATTTCTAGACATGCCCAGGGAGGCGTGTGCAGGGGGGGTGCTTTAATTAGAGTAGCTCTGAGAACCGCACTAATTAAAGCACCTAGAGTGTCACATGTATCAGTGTCCCCAGGCTGAAAAATGGCAGCAGGGTACTTTGAACTAAAGCTCATGAAATGAACTTTAGTTTAAAGTGCCCAGCTGCCATTTTTCAGCGCAGGGACACTGATATATGTCAAGCTCGAGTCTGCTGGAGCATGGTAATTCCACACTCCAGCAGGCTCGATTAATCAAGTCTGCTCTGATGCACTGTAATTACAGCATGGCGCAGCAGCCTCCCTGCACATGTATAGGAGCCCATTCATTACATGATCAGAAACTGTTTCTTCACAGGATCCCTGTCTTATTCAGTGGACCAGCTGGACAGTGTTCCCTTCATGAGCAGCTCTATCATTTTGTTTCATTCACATTTTCAGCACATGACCAGCACCTTATTTACTGCACATTATTCAAACCCTACTCTAAAAATAGGTTTATTAATCTATTCCCAGGCTTTTTTATACTACACTATACAAATATTAATTTATCTTCCCAACACATCCACAAGGCAAGGGAGGGATATTATTCCCATTTTATAAATGGAAATGTGACCAATAGATTAAAGTCAAAAGAATCCATTCATTTTGGTTTGTCTATATGGATGCCTAGAACCTGTCTTTTTTTTTCCTGAGTACTTTAAGCATCTCATATGATGAAAGCAGTCTTCTGTAGGTTTGCACGTCTCTAAGGACTCAGTAGTTCTGCAAAGTATAACCCAAAGGTACAAAACTGGGCTTAGTCACCACCAGTGATTCTTAACCAGGGTGAAGGGGAATGCTGGGGTCCCGCCCGGTCCTTTGAAGGATGCCCCGCCATGTGACAAAATAAGCAAGGTGTGAGAAGATAAGCCAATAAGCTAAGCAGATAAGCACAGGCTCAGGCTTGCCCCTGCCTGGATGCTCCGCCACCCCCACCACAAGGAGGTAAACACTGTAATATATAAATAAGTCACTGAAACTGGGTATCGCTCGATTCGTAAAAGTGAATGGAGGGGGACTTCGAGTCCAGGGAGGGGTGCCTCAAGTTCAAAAAGGTTGAGAACCATCTCAAGGTTCCAGCCCTGCAAGTTGTAAAATAATGTCACATAATGGACCAAATGTACTGGCTAGACAAAGTTTACTGGAATCCAATAGAAACTGTAGACCAGAGAAAGGGAGAGAATCTAATTCTCCAACGTAGTGTTCAATTACCTTCACCACAAAAAATAATCCTCTCTCTTCCTACAGTCCCTGGCTTCATTCATTACATGATTTCCAACTTCTGCAACAAAGGAAGTGGGGTGGGGGGCGGGTCTACAGACTCCTTAATTATACTGCCATGGTTAATTGCCACAACTGATGAATCCTGTACTCTGAAAAAGGAAAAAAAATATTATGTGATTATGTAATTAAAGATTGTACCATAATGCAGTCGCACAAGGCAGTCAAGATTGCACAGAGAGCCTTAATTTGGGCATTTTCTAACTTGAGTAATTGACATTATGAGCTTAATATTCGTTAACATAACTATGAAGGTTTATAAAAGCAAACTGAAGAACCTGTGCACCTCTGCTCAACCAAACTGCTTATCTGCTCACACCTTGATGCACCCTTCAAAGGATGTGATGGCACCCTGGTTGAGAATCACTGTTTTAGATCAAGCCCACAGGCTTCTCACGCATGAGCAAATGTAGTAGCTGAGAGCTATAGCAAGTTGTTACCCCGTACCACGTCCCACTGCCACTCCCTCGAGATCCAGTCACAGTATCACTCTCTCCTTCTCTCCGTCCACCAGACTCCAGGAGCCAATCTACTGCCCCTGCAAGCAGCTCCTGTCTTCTCTGCATGTGTCAAGCAGCTTCTTCTGCTGTGCCGTCTAAATATCAAGCACGGTGAAAAAAGGGAGATCCTAAGACCACAAAAGAAAGGTTCCCTTGCTTCTCCTTCTGGTGCCGAACCCCGACCAGCACTCATTAAATGGGAGAAGTAATTACAGGGCAAGTCCTTCTTCACCCACATAGCCCAGAGCTGGAACACGTGCAATCGCTCTCTGGACGTGGTGCAGTTTGGTCAAATGTAGGCACTCTGAAGGAACAGAGCACATTCAATGAGGGCAGAATCTGTAGAGATTTTAGCTGATGAAATACAGATTTAGAACTGTCAAATTTGGGTGGATTTCACAGAACAACTGAAGGCACATCCCTGATGCAGAAGTCACTCCCTTACCAAGTGTCAGCTCCCTGCTTCAAAGTTAGGCGCGCTAGATCTTCTCAAAGGAAAGGCTGCCAGAATCTTTGTAACATTTCAAAACACCATATTTTCCCTTTGCCTCATTCTTAGAAACAATTGGGAAAGTTTCAGTCAAAAGAGTTCAAATCAGCCTGAGAAGACATTCAAAATGGTAAATTATAACCCAAAGGGTTAGCATTTAACAAAAGTTTAAGCAACTGAAAACGGACAAAATAATCGGCAGTGTTACATGTGTTGCATATAACAGCAGGAACAAACCTCATGTTCTCAATCTAGTTATAAATTGGCTGATTTTTCAGTAGGTAAGGGTCATGTTTTGTGCTTGGCCACTTTGTGCTTTTCTAGCCATGTGATGAAGTTTAAACCTTTGCAACAGAGGATTTCACAGACACGGGGAAAATCTTCAGGTGGTGTCCACCAGTATGCAAGACATAACCAGGCCAATGACTGTCTAGTAAGAGCAACCTGTACTCCAGTGATCTCCGTACCTCACAAGGGCCCTGTGACTGCCATGAATTATGTTGGGACTAAAGGGTCTTTGGCCATCCAAGTTTCTGACTCATCGGCCACATCTATGCAAGATGCTGACTGTGCAGATACTGGGAGTTACTGCACAACACAATCCCTGAATAGCTTCTTGGTGACGCTGACTGCACAGTAGTTCATTACTACTGCGCAGTAGCATCGCATCATGCTTTGTGCTACACGACACTACTGCACAGTAGTAACAAGCTACGGCACAGTCATTGTCACGTGTAGACGCAGCCACTTTGCAGAAGTCAGTAACAGCAAAAGTGCAAAGCCGTGGAGGTTCAGGCCTGTTATTGTGACTCCTGTTCATATAAATCTCAGGGCCCTTCTGCAACCCCTCATTTGTGATTGCTCCCTTGCATTTTAAACTCTCTGTGCCAAGAGCTCTGTTGCAGTCTCTGAGAAGATTAAGCTGCCAAATCCGAGGGCTGTTCTTTCACTTTGATGGAGTCTTTAGCATGTTCTCATGGGATTCAGAACAGCCACAAAACACTTGACGGCACAGGAGGGAACACCCTGACTTTTTCCATATGCTTATCAAACCCCCTTGTTTCCTAACATCATCAGCTGTTATAACCCATGTTGTGCTCATCCTCCTGCCTCCATATATCTCACAGGTTCTGAAAATCTTCTCAGCCTTTTCAATCTGTCTCCTGCCCTTTTCCCATTACCCTCTGGTCCTTTCTTTGTGCTCCGTCTCTGTTCTCTCAGTTCTGGCCTCAGGACTTTCCATTTCAACAGCTCCCCTGCATCGCACTCATTTCCTGATGGAATTCAATACAGGGTGGTGCCGCTGAACTGGAAATAATCATTTTCTAAGTTCACCAATTTTAAAAATCTGTAAAAAATATAAATAATGTTATTTCTAGTGTAAAAATGGTAGAACTTCCCTGTGACTGTGCTGCCTTCATTCCCCCGTCTCTTGTGATGTGCAGTGTTTCAGTATCATCATTTCCCCAAATTTATAACACAATTCATTAAACTACATGTTCTACAAGCCTGGCAGAGGCATTTTTGCTTGTTGGGAACTAAGCCCAGAACAAGTCTGAAGTTTTGAAACAAACACTGTTTTGTGTTATCTAAATAGATATTTTATTTTTTTTAAAAGCATTTAAATTAAGTTTAGTTTCATAGAACACACTTTTTTTTTCATGCATGTACAAATCCACGAGCTCAGTTGATTTGGCTGAAACAAGGAAGGGGACACTTATTTTGCCAAATGAACCTAGGATTCGTTGGGTTTCCCTTGGTGTTGTAGCCATCAGCATAAGATAATAACTGCTGGCTAAATTCTGCTGGCCTAAGAGCAAATTGACACACGCTATTCTGTGCCACATCAGAAACCATAAATAGAGTATTATATTTAGCACCTACATGTGCCAGAAGTTGATCTCTGTATATGCACTAAAATAGGATATTATATTGAACTTTAGAGAAACTACAATTGGATAAAGTTGTTAAATGAGGCTGCCTCTGGACATCTGGGTGCAGTTCCTATTCTTGGATTTGCATTGCCTGTATCTTAATAAGAAGGGGGACAGTGTGCAAAGCTACCAGTTTTTGCTATGTGTTGCTAAAACAGCTAATCACTGGTAGAAATGCCAACAACAGTGCAAACATAGTACTCACGCTGTTTTGTTTTACGTTACAAAGAAATACAGTGATGGATGCCAGTACAAACCCTGAAGAAAGAGCAGTGCTTTTTGAGTATGTTAAAATGCTTTTTGATTAATGATAGGAGACAATAGTTAATAGTTTTATGTTATGACAATTAATGACTGTTCTGGAACTCTCAGAGCAAAAACACGGATATGATTTACAGTAGCATCTATTACCGAGTAATTTTCCAGCAGGTTGGGGAAGAAACCGTGTCAAGTCTGGCTTGTCATTCCTCTGTAATCACAACTCAGTGGAAGTTGTACATCTGAAATAACTAAAAAACTATACACATTTACCTTATATGAACTTTAAATTCAGGTAAATTACCTATCTCAGATTCTATATGAACACTGTGGTCTAATGACCATAGGACCTGAGCTGTAATCTGTTAAAAACCTGTGAAAAACATATATTTTCTTTCCCTTAATATTATTTTCCCTTTTGAATGCCCAGAAGAAGCAAGTCCCTTATTCATTTTATATTTTCCCTGGCCTACTTTCCCATACCTTTTCCCTCTGTCTTTTACTCTGAGACAGCATGCTCTCTCATGATCCCAAACAACCAAAAAAAGAGAGAGAGAGAGAGAGAGAGGAGAAAAGGCTTCATTTAAAAATACTTCATTATGTCCATCTATGCCAAGTCCCACAGCGGAGTTATTTAGTTTAGTTGAAACAACTGCAGAGTGAAAATTTCCTCTTTAGTGTTTAGCTTTCCCATAAAATTCAGAAATTTCTTTTCATCCCCATGGCCCTGATGCTTTTATTGCACTCACCGTCTAAATCAGATACCCTGACAAAATGAACAATAAAAAAAGAAGAGAAGCTTTTCTCTTTTTCTCTTCAGAATTTATCCCCCTGGCAACTGAGATAAATACATCTCAAAGCCCTGAGGTAGAGTATCAGGGGGAAAAATCCAGTAAAAAATCTATCAATTAAAAATGTGTAAATGAGCAATTTGCTTTAAATATTCATCTTCTTTTGATTGAATAGGGTACAGATACCTTTGTAGGTTGCAAAATGTCAGCCTAAGCAATCAAGGAAGCGTAGATAATCAAAGTAAAAATAAATTAGAGTGGAACGGTTTTGCTGGTGTCTGTGGTTACATTTAATGTATGTACAATAAAGGTGCTGAAATTTGGTGTCATCGACGCCAGGGCCAGTCCAACCATTAGGTGAACTAGGTGGTTGTCTAGGGCACTAAAATTTGGCCGGGGGGGACAAAATAACAGGAACATCATTCGAAATAACAGCCCTGGCTGGACACAGCTCCACCTTGGACCAGCCCTTCCCCCAGTCCTGCTAGTGCCCCTCCCTCCCAACCTGCAGCTCCTGCCCCCAGGCCAGCGGTGCCCCTCACTCCTGGTCAGTGCACCCACCCTGCAGAGCCGGGGCTGGGACTGGCACTGGGACTGCAGGGGCCTGTCTCCACCAAGCCATAAAAGTTCATTTAATCTAGACTTCTTATTTTCGTCTATACTGGAAGTGGTGGGGACGCCAAGGTACACAATTCGCCTAGGGTGCCAGTTACCTTCAGACCAGCCCTGATCAAGGCCTATCTCATTCATCTTCAAAGACAGATATTTACTATACTGCAAATTAAGTTGTTTGCTTAGCATAAAACACTACATCATGGCCCATGTCACTGAAATGTAGGGTGAGAAGCGATGTATTATGGGGTTTTTTCATGTATCGTAACCCCTATTTGAAATAAAAGCCTATCCCTTCTGAGAGGCTAACATAGTCATACACCTTTTTTTTTTTTTACTGGGAAGACAGCTCTCTTTATACAAGTGTGGTAGCGTCAGAAATATTGGCCCTGCATTTCACACTTAGTTGTCCCTTGGGATCACTATCATCTGGTTCAGATGCTTTTCCTGGAGATGCCTATGGCACACATTGTACTCTGTCACATGACTTATCTTGTCACCTGGCCTGTATCATGCCATCAATTTTGAAGCTGAACTTCCCATTGAATCTGAGTTCTGCTGAGAAATCAGTTATACAGTCTGGCCCTTTTTACAGATGAGCCTTATTACAGGTTCCTAATCCTAGGTCTGATCTTGTAAAGTGCAGATCCTGCCTTGAAACTCCTTTTAGGGCAGTTGATTTTAACTTTAAGTTAGAGCTGGGTGAAAGCTTCTTAGTTAAATACTTTGGTGTTCTAAAATTATTTGCACATATGTGGCAAATTAGTAATTATTTTTTCAAGGAGGCTTAAAAAAAATCACCTGAACAATCAAACCATTTAATTTAAAAATGCATTAAACAAAATGTTCCAATGTTTTATTTGGAAATAGAACCTTATTTTCAATCTAAATAAAACTGAAGTGAAAATTTGAAAATAAAAATAAGTACACTTCTGAAAATACAGACGCCCAGGAGTAGAAGAAGGTAGATTATCAACTCCAATCTCCTGCCATACCAAGCAATGACATGACATAATCTCAGTCATAAACTGACAACGCTCCATCTTAAGTACCTAGGGTTTTGCACCCATTATTTTTGCTGGAACATTATTCCAGGGCCTCACTGCTCCAACAGTGAAAAACCATCTTCTGTTTTCCAGCCTCTATTTATTTAATTATTCATGGACTGATTCAGTTTTGGGGTCACCATTGTCATTTAGGTTACATATTTTATTGCTGTCCCTGGTGTTTACCCACAATATATTTATTGACAACAAATATATCCCACGACATCCTTTGCTTTGACAGAGCCCCACAGCTAACCTCCCTCCAGGTTAAGATTTCCCCTATCAAACATAACCAAACTAAAATTAAGTGGTTTGGTTTGGGTTCAACATAACTTTTCACTTGATCCAAAACTATTTGAAAGGGTAGGAGGGAATGATTCATCAAGAAAAGAAAATCATTTTCATTTTGGATCAACATAATTTTTTTTTATTTTTCAGTTTAGCCAGTGAACCAAAAGTCAATTATTTTCACTGCTATAAACAGAGCATGCCAGACAGATAGCTCCAACTAGCACCATGATGATGATTTAATACCATTGTTTGGAAAAGCTGATACATAATCCAGGAAAAACTGTTGTTTGCTTTTCTCCATCATAGCATAACTGAAAGAGCTGTTACCATACTTTAGTCTGTATTCATAAGTTCCAGCTATAGTTTATCTGCCCAATATATTTATCAGTGTATTTGTTTTCTCAGATATAATTATAACCTATGGGTGCCCCAACCTTTTGGCTTTGTGAGCTGGATGAGTAGCAAGAGGCTGGTTAGCAGACTGGATCCCTTGTGAGACTGGATCCCATGCACTGGATGCAGCTACACACTGGGTGCAGCCACATATGGGCTTAGCCCAGCCCACACACCCAGATCCAGCCCAGCCACTAGCTAAGTGCCACACACAGATACGATCTAGCGAGGGGGCACTTTACTCAGCTGTTCCCCTGCTGCCAAATTTTGGATCCGTAGGAAACCCTGTGTCCTGCTTTATAGGCCTGTGCGAAGCAGCTAGTATTGGCTTCAGATTTGCCCGACTGGGGGGAGAGGGATTCGATTCGGTGATTTGAGTCACTGTCTCGAATAGATCTGGTTGAATCTGATTCAAAGATTCAGCTGCTGCTGAATCACACATGCCCCACCCCCCACCCACTCTCCCAGCCCTGCCTGGCCCCAGCTCCCAGCATTTTGGGGGAAAAAAGCCCGCACTCACCAGCTGCTGCCAGATGGGGGGACGGGGGGGTGATCCCCACTGCCCCACACTGCGGGGTGCTCCATCTCAAGCCCCCCGAACCCCCGAGGGCACTGCAGCAGCCAGAGAGTTGGGGCTTTTTGGAGAGTTTTTTTCTTTATAGAGCCGGGAGCTGGGGCAGGCAGGGCAGCCATGCAGGGGCTGAGAGAGCGGGCAGGGGATGGGGCCTGTGTGATTCGGAGACTCTGCTGGCCCCGGGCGGCTTTTTGGAGAGTTTTTTTGTTTATAGAGCCGGGAGCTGGGGCAGGCAGGGCAGCCATGGCAGGGCTGGGATAGCGGGCGAGGATCAGGGGGCAAAGCTGGGCAGTGGAGGGCAGTGGGGATCACCCCACCCCTGCCTGGCAGCAGCCGGTGAGCAGGGGCTTTTTTTTAAAGAGTTGGGAGTTGGGGCAGGCAGGGCAGCCATGGAGGGTGCTGGGAGAGCAGGCGGGAGTTGGGGGACAGTGGGGGGGATGGGGTAACAGGCAGGGGATGGGGCCTGGCAGGGGTCCTCCCATGGCCCCCTCCCCCCTCCTCCAGCCTCCCCTCCCCTGCCCCTACTTACCAGTATGGGTCCAGCTCCCTGCTGCAGCCAGCGGGGACTGCCTAAATCACCGAAGCTCTCTGAATCTTTTCCGAATCAATTTGGAGAGCTTTGAATCGATTCAGACCTTTTTATTGTTCCCCTGATTCAATTTGGATTCAGAGATTCGGCCACCAAATCGAGCCAAATCTCCTCTGAATCGACTCAGCACCCGAAGCTTCGCAGCCCTACTGCTTTACTCCTACTTTGTGTCCTTTCTTGCATGATTTCCTGCCTGACAGACAAATCATGGACAATATGGTACAGTCTACAGTAAATGCCATATCACAATTCTTACTAATGAAATGAAACAGTAGTCAAAGCAGTTCTCACTACCATTGTGCCGGTAACTCACTTAAAGCTTTCATCTTAAAAAAAAAAAAAAAAAAAAAAGGGAAAAGGAAAAAACCCCCCCCCCCACGAAAATGAAAGCAATTCATGGTGCAAAGAATTAGTAATTCACTCACCTGAAATAAGTCATGTTGCTATTGTAAAGTGTACTTGTATAGGTTCATATGGGTTCTATACTCCCTGCCACAGTGAGCTATGGAGAAGCATATCAGAAAAAAAAATCTCACTGAAAGGGGAATCAGTGCATGGAGTAGAACTGAAGTCTCTGGAATTCCCTTGTACCAACATATCATTTCTCTCTGGGACTGCTGAAAATAGCAGGTGGTAAGAAAGGTAACAGATGTGCAAAACAAAATGTTCCACTCAAACCTAACAGTTTTTCCACTTGAATAGGCCACAGGAGAAGTTGGTGCTTCTAGGAGTAGCTTTACCTTGAATTCTACACCACATCCTCCCCTTGGACAGGAGAAAAAGAACAGACATGAAAGGTGGAAATAAAGGACAGTATAGTTCTTTCTGCTGCTAGACAGTGTGGGAGAGCAGGTCAGGCTTTCAACAACTGGAACTTGCTCCCCCCATGAGCTGACTGGCCGCGCTCAGTAAATCAACAGCACATGTCAAAAAATCTGTAAGGTGAACCTTGCAGTTATTGTCGCTTCATCTTTCTCTTTATAAAGAGATATGCTGGAAATATACTTTAGTCAAATACAACTTACATCCAAAAGTAACTGGATGAAATTCTATAGCCTGTGTAAATAGAGGAAGTCACACTAGTTAATCTAATAGTCCCTTCTAACATTAAAAACTAAGAATTACCCAGGGAGGCTATTACATAGCTCCATGTGTCAGGAAAATTTAACCTTAAGTTGTGAAATTGCTTATCTAGCTTTTATTAGCTCAAAATCCAAAATTCCAAGAACAGAAAGCTCTTATACTCGAAATATTAGGGCTCTGTGAAGCTTCGGTCCCCGATTCAATTCGGCGGAGATTTGGCCTGATTCGGTGGCTGAATCTCCAAATCTGAATCAAATCAGGAGACCCTTTAATCTCTCTGAATTGATTCAGAGAGATTTGGAAAGATTCAGAGATTTGGACATAGACACAGCTTTAAATGTTTTTTCTACATACCTCAAGCTACCAGGTGGCTCATGAGTGCTGTGTGGCTGGGGTGGATGGAGCACGCTCAGCAGCAGACCCAGAAGAGGACCAGAATCACTTCTGGTCCACTTCTGGGTCTGCTGGGGAGCATGCAGGGGGGTCCCCCCACAGCTCCACAGCGTGGCGACTGGTGCCTCCTGGGTCTGGGGGGGCACCCCGGGTTCCCCCCCACTGCTGATTGCTGAACTGGGAGGGCAAAGGGGGCCCCCCAGCATGCTCCCTGGCAGATCGAGAAGTGGACCAGAAGTACTTCTGGGTCTGCCAGGGAGCATGCTGGGTCTGCCAGGGAGCACACCTTCATTTTGTCTTTGATATTTGCCATGAGCTCTCATCCACTTCTGGGTTCACCACCGAGCATGCAGAGGGCGCACCCCCCCCCGGACTCCTGTGGGACACTCCATGCGTCCCAGCATCACAGCATTCATGAGCTGCCTGGTATCTTGAGAAATGTAGAAAAAATATTTAAAGCTGTATCTATGGCCGAATCGCTGATTCTCTGAATCAGCACCAAATCTTCAGATTCAGATTTGGCCAAATCGAATTGGGGACCATGATCCAAATCTACTAATCAAATCACTGTCCCCAGTTTGGGCCAAATCTGAATTGAATACAGCCTGCTTCGCACACCCCTACTAAATATGTATCTGTTGATTGTGTGATAGCTATGAAACAATAGCCTTCATTTTGTCTTTGATATTTGCCATGAGCTCTCATCCATATGGAACAGCAGTAATAAATGCGAACAAGTGTCATGTAATTTTCAATTTGCAAATATAAAAGGAAACCTTCCAAGCCAATTTTTTTAAATGTCATAGAAGGGGTCTGCTTACATAAAAGCACATGTGTTTGTCTAAACCACACTTGCAAAGACAAAGCTCATTTTTGTACCAATGAATAGAGTCATTTTTTTATTCATGGCTACTCCAATTCTGCATGTCAAAATCTGCCAGTGGGAAAATAACAAAAATACATTTTTCACATGTGTAAGTGGGTCTTATTAATATTAAAAAAAAACATGCTAGCCCCTGGCCTTGTCAGGATGTTTGCAAATATCAAGATAAATAGAAGAATTAGGCAGAAATAATGAAGATCCTTAAAAATAGTATTGAATTGCCACAATTGAGGAATAAAGCTGAACCTGCATTCTGATAAGTACTGTGCTCCTCTGACTCTTACCCCTTCTCTTTAGTGACAAGATTTTCACAGGGAAATACAAAGTCAACTTTTCACCTAATGTATGCACAAGTGCTGAGAAAAAGAAAAGCTCCAAGACAAAAAATGAACTTTCAAAAGAAAACAAGAGGCACAGAGCAGGTGCACAGAAGATCTCTTCCAATACTGTCAGGTTAGCAGAGTGTGTGTTTGAGGGCAATGTTCTTTGATGTATTAGGAAATGAGAATAAACACTGGTATTGTCTTGATCAAGCTGCCTTCAATCACTAGCACTTTTATTAATCAAAGAAGCATACTTATTCTATGCAGGAAATGAAGAGTGTATCTTTAAAATGCTGGTCTGGTTGAGAAGAGCAGAGCAGAATTCAGTGTGAGAAGATGGCTTTAAGCCACATTCTTTGTGGTCCTCTGATCCTGAACCAGCTGCTAGAAATGTATGATGGCTGACAAAAGCTTCAATGGGTCCCATGAAGAGTGTCACCAAAGAACAAAGAAGCTATGACCATGCCCTTTGCAATGCCAGTTGAACACTAAGCTGAGTCATAGCCTGGAGTTAGTTGGCAGACTACTGCAAACAGTGCAACCCCCATGTACCTAGGAAAAATCTACCATGTTAAGAAAAAGCCTGTGCTTTCTTACTGAATGGTAGGCATTCAAATATATGTGTATATATTAATAAATATATATGATCCTGATCTTGGCAGAAGCTTCTTCATGCCAGCACCACAAGCCTCCTCGTTTGCAGAGGTGTCACAAACTCTCTTCAATGCAAACTGGAAAACTGTCTCTGACAAAAGATACCTTGGGTGTTCCAAAATGAGTGCCAGGACATTTCCCAGTAAACTTTGCTCCTCATGCAGGGTTCTCCAAAGAAAGGGTGCTCTAGTTCATTGTCTCTACAAACATGGAAGATTAATTAGTTAATCTTACTTGGAGCTTGTCATTTGGCCTGTCTTTGCTATCTCCATCTGTGACAGCTCCTCTTTTGGTTACTTTTTCCTATGCTTTGTGAAACAGATTATCTTCCAAGCAACATCTGTGCTATCCAACCAGATGCCTCAACAGCTGCTCATATATCTTTAAGTCTGAACTGACAGTGTCTTCTCTTCCACCTTCCCACGTGAGGTTCCAATAATAAGAAGAGTGCAAAACACACATAAATAAAGGTTTTGTGCTGGACTTATTCTTTTTGCATCCCCACCATTCTCAAATAGAAATAGTTAGCAATGAGTTTAAAAAAAAAAATCTGAACAAAGTGCTAGCTTGTAAATTTAGATATAGACCTCAACCTGAGTCAAGGGTAACTACAGGAGAACAGAATAGGAATAGCCTTAGAAGGCAGTATGACTATGTCACTCATCTGCATCCCTATCCCATCCTAATTCTTTCCTGCACCTGTATTGAGGTGACATAGTAATTTGCTACTGGTCTACATCAGCAGTCGTTAATACTTCTCCTTCTGCGATAGCTCAGCTACTCTTCACGGTCAGGAAGAAGTGGAGTCAAGATCTCACCCATCCCAAACTCACCAGTTTATTCCTACACTCTGGGTGTGTCTACACATGAATTTAAGTGGCCTTAAATTTAATGCACATTATCTTAATGCACATTAAGCATTTTTGGCAGGTGTCTACACATGGTGGGACTTGGGACCAACTTTAGTCCCAGGTTAATTCAGCCCTGGCATGTGCCCCTGTGGCCACTGTGAGGAGCTCCAGCCTCTGTCCACATGGTTGCCAGCACTTGCTGAAGCCAGAGTCAGCTGCCAGCACTTGGCAGCTATCTTAAAAGCACACCCTCCACACTGTGACTTCTGAGCTGACACTTCCTGTGAGTAGCCTTGCATTGAGCACTAGCATGGCAGAGACACAGACAGTGTGTGCCTGCTCTTCTGCTGCAGCTATACTTCCCAGCCCTGGCACCCAGGGACAGGGTCCCCTGCTCCTCAGGGCTGCCACAGCTGTCCTACTCACCTGCTGCCATTCCACATGCCTGGCACTTGGCCACCTAGTGCAGCCCAACTCCCCCACCCACTCTGGCTGCCTGTTAGATGGCTGGCACATAGCCTTCTGGGGCCACTGCCACTGTGCAGCTGCTCCTGCCAGTGATCACGGGGTCCAGAATGCCACCACAGGGACCACCATCACCCTCCTGTCCCACCAGCCCCCCCACCTCTGGGCCCACCACACCAGCCAGAACTGGCGGCAGCACATTATGCTACAGGAATGGGATGACGACCAAGGGGTTGACATGTTCTGGACAACCTGGGCCACATTTGAAGACCTACTGTGCCCGCTCCAGCCCCATCTGGAGCACCAGGACACACAGAAGTGCCGGCCATCCCCGCTAACACCTGCCTGCCCCACTGCCCACACAAGCTCTACCCCCTGCCCACCTTCCAGCACCACTCCAGGACATGCACATTTATAATGACAACCTTTGTTCCCCTCATACCTCCTCATCCTCATTCCCCCACCTCTCCCCTCAACCAACAGAGCCCCCTCCACAACACACAGAGCCCCACCAACAATAAAAAACCCTCCTCCCAAACTGTAAACTACATACATCAGTCTCAGAACATGTCAACCCCTTGGTCATCATCCCATTCCTGCAGCATAATGTGCTGCCACCAGTTCTGGCTGGTGTGGTGGGCCCAGAGGCGGTGGGGTTGGTGGGACAGGCCAGGGTAACCTGGGTGGGCCACCCACTCTGGCTGCCTGCTGGATGACTAGTACGTAGCCTTCTGGGGCCTCTGCCACTGTGCAGCTGCTCCTGCCAGTGATCACGGGGTCCAGAATGCCACCACAGGGACCACCATCACCCTCCTGTCCCACCAGCCCCACCGCCTCTGGGCCCACCAGGGTAACCCTGCTGTGGCACTCCCCCAGGACCCTGCAGCTTCATCCCCGTGTCCAGATGTTTGTCTGGCAGGGGCAAGAAACAGAATCCTTTTGTGCGAGTTTACAACATTGCAAGGGTTCACCAGGGGCAAGTCATGCCTGACCAACCTGCTTGCCTTCTATGACAAGGTGACAGGCTCTGTGGAGACGGGGAGAATGGTAGATGTGGTGTACCTTGGTTTTAACAAGGCTTTTGATATGTTCTCCCACAGCATTCTTGCAGGCAAGCTAAGGAATTATGGGTTGGATGAATCAACTGTAAGGTGAGAGAAAACTGGCTGGAGCATTGGGCTCAGCAAGTAATAATCAATGGCTGAATGTCTAATTGCCATCTCATATCAAGTGGAGTGCCCCACGGGTTGGTTCCAGGGCCACTTTTGTTCAATGTCTTCATCAATGACCTTGATCATGACATACAGTGCAACCTCAGCAAGTTTACAGATGACAAGCTGGGGCAGTAGTAGATATGCTGGAGGGTAGGGCTAGGATTCAGAGTAACTCAGAAAAATTGGAGGATTGGGCCAAATCAAGAAATCTCATGAGGTTCAACAAGGACAAGTGCAAAGTTCTGCACCTAGGATGGAACAATCCCATGCACTGGTACAGGCTAGAGGCTGACTGGCTGGGCAGCAGCTCTTCAGAAAAGGACCTGGGGGATACAGCAGACAATAAGTTGAATATGAGCCAGCAGTATGCCCTTGTTGTTAAGAAGGCTAATGGCATCCTGTGCTGCACTGGTAGTTGTGTTGCCAGCAGGTCAACAGAAGTGATTATTTCCCTCTATTCAGCACTGGTGAGGCCACATCTGGAGTATTGTGTTCAGTTTTGGGCCCCCCCACTACAGGAAGGATGTGGGCAAATTGGAGAGAGTCCAGTAGAGGGTGAGAAAAATGGTGAGGTGGCTGGGGGACATGACTTATGAGAAAAGACTGAGGGAACTGGGCTTATTTAATCTAGAGAAGAGGAGACTTAGAGGGGACTTAATAGAAGCCTTCAACTACCTAAAGGGAATTCCAAAGAGGATGGAGCTGGACTGTTCTCAGTGGTGGCAGATGACAGAGCAAGGAGCAATTGGCTCAAGTTGCAGCAAGGAAAGTTTAGGTTAGATATTAAAAAGAATGTTCTCACTGGGAAGGTAGCAAAACACTGGAACAGGTTACCCAGAGTGGTGGTGAAAGCTCCATCCTTGGAGGGTTTCAAAACCCAGCTAGACAAAGCTTTGTTTGGGATGATCTACTTGGGGATGATCCTGCTTTGAGCAGGAGGTTGGACTGGATCACCTCCTGAGGTCCCATCCTACCCTCACTTTCTATGATTCTATGATTGCAGAGATAAATGCTCTGCTCCAGGGGCCCTGTGCTAGCCGGCCTCAGATCAGGACCACTGTAAGCTTTCTGGGCAGGACTGGACCCAGGCAGCCGCCAGCTGAGCCCCCCAACCCCACTTGCTCCCCTGGGGCTACCAGCCCACTGGGTGTTGACTGCAGGCAACCTGCCTCCCCTGCCTTCTGTCCCCTTTCCAGGGTGGGCCAGGCTAGGCTGCTGGCAGCACCTGCTCAATAAAATGGGCTGATCAAAACATTTTTTAACTGTGTCCAACCTCTATGCGTGCTGGGTGGGGGGGAGGGGGGTGGAAGCTGGCGTCAGGTAAGTGCGGGTGGGCTGAGCAGGGAGTGGGGGTAGGGGCTGGGGTCAGGGGCAGGACTGGGAAGGGCCCTCCCCTAGTGCAGGACTTACCTTGTGTTTGGGGCTGGTTAGGCTGGCAGCTCAGTGCAGGGCTCCCCATCAGCAATGGCATCTGGCTGCACCCAGTGTCCATGGCCTGCAGTGAGCAACAGGCCCATGCCTGGCCTGGGCCTCCCCCTGGGGAGGAGCTGGCAGCTGTTAGTGGCATAGCCAGCTGCTCCTTGTGGTGGGTTGGACCAATGGCAAGACAGGCAGTGGGCAGAGGTCCCCAAGCTGCCAGTGGCTGCACTCTCAGGGGCCAGTGTGGCCCAAAAGTGAAGCACTAAAATGTGAGTCAGCTCCCACATGAAGGGCATGGTCTTACAGGCATGACCGGACCAACAATTGAAGTCAGTCATGGCCACCCACTGTGCCTGCAAGACCTTGGCCTTCACACAGCACTGCCACACCATCTGGGAATGATCTTGCACATGCACCCTGGCTGAACTGGCCTCATAAATATAGGCATTTGAGCGCCTGCCCTGTGCGAACTGCTTCTGTATGTCAGCCCAGCCCCAGACCACCACAAGGTTGTGTATCTCCTCACAGGTCCAGTTGGGGGGCCCAGGTGCTCGGGATGGGTGTGGGCATGTGGGTGGAGCTGGGGCTCAACAGGGATGATGTGCTGGAAATGCTCCCTATTCCAGCTCTCTGGGCCCTGTGCAGCTGTCCCTGCGATGCTAGCTCTGGATGGCTGCCAGCAGCACCCTGGACAGGGGCATGGCCAGGGACGGAGAGCAGCGCAGCAGAGACACTTCACCACAATGCCTGCAAAAAGAGAGAGCTGGGGGTGAGGCGCAGCAGGGAGCAGGTGCTGGCCCTACTGCCATAGAGAGCAGGGCCAGCAGCCCTGGGGGGAAATTTCAGGGCTGGGCAAGGGACACAGCATGTTGCAGCCTTTTGCAATGGTCACCTGTGGCCAAGGAGCAGCTCTAGCTAGGGGACAGGATGGTCAGAGGCTGCCTCAGTCCTGTCCAGGGGGACACACAGGGCCTGCTGGGCTCCTGCAGGCAGCACTGGCTCCTTCAGGCTCCCTGTGCTATGTGCCCCAATGGCTGGAGACTTTTATAGTCTGGAGCTAGGGGCTGCCAGAGAACAGCCCAGCCCTGGAGGACAAAAGGTGGCCAGCCAGGAGTCCTGGGGCTGCACTCTGGCTGGCCCCCTAGTAGCTGGGCGAACCCAGCACTGAAGTCCCTGAGTTAAAGTGCATTAATGCATCTACACGTGCGTTAATGTGCTTCAACTAATTGTACCCAAATTTGATACTTGTTTTAGGCGGGTATAAAATGTAGGCGGGATTTGCCTAAATTCACCATTTTTAAGGCACATTAAGAGCATGCACGTGTAGAACGTGCCCTTAATGCACCTTAAATCAGACTAATACGCATTAAATGCCCACATGTAGACATGCCTTCTTAGACCCTAGATCCAGGGGGTTCATACAGAAGGGCACAGAGTGTTCATTCTCTCTTCCACACACATGTAGCTTGAAGTACAATGCCACCCTT
Source organism: Alligator sinensis (assembly GCF_000455745.1). Taxonomy (NCBI): domain Eukaryota; kingdom Metazoa; phylum Chordata; order Crocodylia; family Alligatoridae; genus Alligator; species Alligator sinensis. Next base: position 3,818,062 of record NW_005841874.1, read on the forward strand.
AATATGAATAGCAAGCAGTCATTTTTTTTTTCTCCTCCACTAAAGTAATTAGCTTATAGACTCTGTCACAACAAGAAAATAACACTGGGCTTTGTGAGCAGGCAATCTGAAAAGTAGTTAGCTCATCGCTAGTCGATCTTCTACTTGATCAATATTTATTCTGATGTACAAGAACAGTCTATTCTAAACAAACCTGTTCTTGCGGAAGGGCTCACAAGCAGTGTGTGTAATGTGGGACTACTAAGATACATTAATGGGAGAAAAAATTATGTTTTATGAGCTGCTGAAGAGAAACAGTTCTGACAATAGCTGTCATAAAGCTTAACCTCCGAAGCTCCAGGTGACTATGCCTCGAACTTCAGAGAAGAGTTTAGTTTGGTCTTAACTACACAGGACAGACGGGTATCAGATTTGATGTCCTAGCTGAGGACAGCAGAATCCACTAATTATAACTACAGCACAGCCAAGGGATTTTCCATGTACCATAAGCCAATTTTGAAATACAAGGAATATCATTTACATCCCAAGGAAGTAAGCTCTAAAGAAGCTTCACAGTAATCGTAATTGCTGTTTAAGCTAATTTGTGCATATGAGATGATCGTGTTTAAGCAGCCTTGAGACTCAAGAACAAAATCTATGCAGAAACCTTTACCAAGTTCATACCATTTTCCATCTAGGGCACCTAATTATTTTCAAACCTCTATTCATTTTTCATTACCAGATCAAAAGTCTCATGCTTCAGGTGCTGGTTCATTAATATATTTTATTGAACAAATGCACTACTTTTACCAGCCAGACAAGGCTGATTTATTAAATGGTTGTTTAGTGCTATAGATTTATCATCCTGGTTTAATTAGTCTGGGGACTTGTTTAAAATTTCAGCTGCATTTCTCATTTTAAAGACTTTTTTGTTTTGCAGAGTAAAATCTGTCTGCAAGATACACCACTCACCAGATTAAACAGACTAGATTTGAAATTTGGAAAAGTTGCTAGTTTATTAAAAAAAGGGACTAAGTTTCAACAGTATGGGCCAAAGTTGAATGAATGAGCAACTGCATATTTTTAATCTACCCTCAAAATGAGATTTCTGTCAATAATATGATGGCTCTGTCAAAATGTGAAAACTAAATACACTTCATACAAACTTAAACTGATTTCCAAAAACAAGGTTTTCTTTGGGTTTTTTTAATATTATATCATCTTTTTTTGAAGTTAGTGCTATATTGGCTGAAAGGAGTTTGGACCGTACTTTACTTTCTTACAGCTTCTGGAAAAATGAATCAAGCTCTGATCTCAGTTACAGTCGTATAAGTCAGTCAATAGGGTACTTATGCACCTGAGGTCAGATTTGTATAATTACAATGTTAATTTACTAACTACAAAAACAGTGATGTTTTCATTACCCGAGACAATGTTTCAACTGTGTCTAGATCTGGGCATTATATATCTAAAATGACACCTGCATTTTTTTTAATTAAACATTCAATATAATAGCAAAATAAGGCCTCTGCCCTTCTAGGTAAACTATTTAATATTTTAAAAATATTTTTAAACAGGCAAGTCATTGTAATATCGGACTTGAAGGAACTTTATTCCTGAAAGGTTCTAAAGTATGTCCAAATGCAAATACAATAGCATACTGAGTTTATACATACAGCAAAAGCCGCATTGATATGTAATAGTGTTTCAAATGAGATCATACAAAATGCAAGAAGCTTTATGCAGAGGCCATTTCCCAGTCAGGAAACTATATACACACATTAATATGTATACAGTACTCCCTACCACTTATTCCCAATTATTCATTCCAGAATTGCTGTTGGTGGAAATGAAATCTGATATTTTTCTAAGGAAGGTAATATGAGGGTAGAGTCTTCTCTTACCTTGCACTGAAAAATAGTTTGTTATTCGAGAATGTGTATGTGACATGGATTTTCAGAAGTCTTCTGGGGATGAAAAAAAATCACTGTATAACAGACTGAGAAAGGAAAATTTTAGGTCATTCTGGTGCAAGCCACTGCCATTACAAAAGTGACATGGGAACTCTATTATAACTTACATATGAAGTGGAAATGACTTCAAGTGTTAAGGTCTTAGCTAAAAATTGCATAGTAGATTTCAGAGAATCAAATTAATTTACTGAAATCATCCTGCTGAGTTACAATTGGGCATGCCATTTTATCTCACAGTTCTAATATGCAAGATAAATATGCTATCCTGATTGTTCACATGTTTATATAAGGCAGTTATTTTACTTAGCTCATTGACTTTCAAAGGTAAAGGTAGTCATATGCATATCTGCAGGATCAGGTCCTGAAACAGCAATGGTAAAGCTAATACTTCCTAAATGGCAATCATTTAGTCTGACAAATGCAAAGGTTTGAAATTCTCTTATGAAAGCAATGCTGCTTACCCACCTTTTAGAAAGTAGCAAAGGTTCAAAAAAGCCTGGGACCTGTCTTTTCCACTGCTCTACCGGTCGGTTCTTTCCCTCCAGACAACCCCCACCTGCCCATCTTTTTATCCCATTACGCAGTTTAATGGTATTATAGTATTGTTTTGTGATTAAACTGTAAACTCTTTTGATTGTAGGGGTATTTTTCACTATTTTTGCACAGCACTTGAATTAATATTTAGCATCTAAAATCATAACTGGAAGGATGAAAGCAGGGGCAGGAGGGAATTCTAAACAACTATTCTCTCAAACCAGGGTTGCTAACTGTTCAAAAATTAAACACTTTTCCATAGTGTCTGTAAAACAAATTGAGCCATCTGTAAAAAGCTAAGAAAGCACTGAGCTTGTTTCAAGATCTGTGTTGAAATGAAGCTAAATGCAGGTGTCAATGCTAGACAGAGAGAGCAGAGCAATGCCATCTGGTATTTAAGTGGGAGAACTGTTTGGAGCCCTGCAGTGAACTGTCTGTCAGGGCTTTCTGGCTCACTGGAGCTCTGGAGCTCCTTCTCCCCTCCAGCCCTAGCAAGTGCTGCCATTAAATGTCCCTGCTGTCACCTGCCTTTTCAGTGCTCATCCTGACGGTATACACAGCTGCAAGGCCCTGGGCGGGGTAGGACAGGGACAGAGCTGTGAGGCTGGGAAAGGGGAGAAGAGGAAGTGGGTGGGGCCGGGGCCCATCCTAGGGCTGTAGGAGGGGGTTGTCAGGCTGGGAGGTGGGCTGGGAAGGGGTATCATGGTGGAGGTGTCAGGGTTTAGGGTGAGTAGAGGACCCCTGGGGGGGGACAGAATTGCTGCAATCATGCAGGGTTGCCAACCCAATACTTTTTTATATTGACAGTAAAAACATGCATCAGTAAAAAAGTTTGGTTGTCAGTAACAAGTTAGCAGATTGTCATTAAAAAAATATTTCTTGGCTTGGCAGCCCTGTCTCAAGCTCTTATCCTAAATTCCTTAAGAATTTTTCTGAGGGTGCAGACACAATACAATTACAGTAGGGTAATTTATCTGGATTTTACTCCAGGAACTAGACATATGACCAGCTTTCACAAGCTTACTGCCTTTTGTACATACTACTATAGTACCAAGATACTAGGTGGCAAGGGAGCCAATCTCCATTAAGCAAAGAGCTACCCCAGGATGAAATGGACACAGTAAAATTACTTCACTAGAATTTCAGTGAGTTACTGAGCTTGTCTACACATTCATTAATGCATTTTTGCTACTGTGCATTAAATGCAATACCTCTGGGTGCCTATACATGAGTGCCGAGGCTGCTCCGACACACTAGAATCCAGGCAATTGGAGCAGACTCAAGTAAGTGAGTCTGCTGGAGTGTGACAATTGCCATGCTCTAGCAGCCTCCTGCATCTCATGTATTAGAGTCCCCAAGGCAAGACAGGGCCAGAGCTGTGAGGCTGAGATTGTGTATCAGCATCTAGCGTATTAGCATGTATCAGTGTCCTTGTGTATCAGCTCATTGAATAAGCGTTAGTGCAAATGCCCCCACCACCATTTTTAAGTGTGGGGATGCTAATACAGGAGACGCAATGATGTTTAAATTTAGAGTGGCTCTATACAGCTGCTCTAATTAAAGCCCTGCCCCACCCCACCCCCCAGAGCACATATAAAAGTGCCCTCTAATGTGAGGTACTAAATAAAGGTGTGTTAGGCTACCCTAATGTGCAGCAGCAAAAGCACATGCTTTTTTAGTGACACTTAATAGGCAGTAGCCTATTTTTACTACACATTAGTATATTAGCACGGTTTTTGATGTGACACTTTAATGCGCAGTAAAATAGGCTACTGCACATTAAAGTGCACATGTAGACACACCTGCTGTGTAGTAAACTTGTCATGTATCCTCACTATGAGAGTTAAATTTAAAGGGCTAAATTTTTCAACATAGTACAGTTACTCCATATTTTACATAACTCAAAACCTGAGACTTACATTTCTTCAATAAGTGTTGTAAGTTGCTTGCCAGTGTAAATATAATACTTATGCAAGCTGTTTTCCAAGGTAATTATAGTTGGCAAAAATGGAAAGAGATAATAAGCACTTTACAAGTGAAGTGTATCTTTCAACTGCTTTTGAAATTAGGAACCCAGTAAAAAGAATGCGTAATTCCTTTTATTTTAAGATGTACGTGAATAATCTTGCTAACATTAGAAAGTTTTAAGGGGCATATTTTACTTATTTTGGAGTACTGTAGTATTTTTTTTTTAATTGTTCTTATTTACACTCCCATAATGTTCTTTCCATAGCTGCTTAGTATTAAACAAGATTTATGGAGATCCCAGTGGTGATAATAGGCTGTGTTAGTTAATCAGTGAGTTAGAAAGCTAGAGAATACTATAATGATTCAGTAAACAAACCCTTTGATAACGAATACAACTCAAGCCTTGTCACTTCTATTATGAGGAATGTTACATTTTCAGGAATTATTTTTATAACACCTACAGGAGATCCTAACTGTAAACAAAATGGTGTATACACTAGGCCTGTGCGAAGCGGCTTCGATTCGGATTCGGCCGATTCGGGGGACAGTGATTTGATTCAGTGATTCGAATCACTGCCCCAAATCAGTTCAGCCAAACCTGATTCAGAGATTCAGACCCAAAAGTACTTCTTGTTCACTTCTGGGTCTGCTGCTGAGCACACTAGGGAGCCCCCAGCTCAGCAACTGGTGCCTCCTGGGTATTGTGGGGCATCTGGAGTCCCCCTGTGGCTGATCACTAAGCTGGGAGGTCCATGGGAGGGCCCCCCAGCATGCTCCCCGGTGGACCCAAAAGTACTTCTTGTTCACTTCTGGGTTTGCCGCTGAGCATGCTTGGGGCTGCTCCATGCTCCTGTGGGATACTCCATCTGCCCCAGCATTGGAGCATTCACGAGCTGCACCTGGTATATTGAGGTATGTAGAAAAAACATTTAAAGCTGTGTGTATGTCCGAATCGCTGATTTTCCAAATCAGCATTGAATCTTCAGATTCAGATTTGGCCGAATCAAATTGGAGACAGTGATCCACATCAACGAATCGAATCAGTGTCCCCGATTCAGGCCAAATCCGAATCCAATATGGCCCCTTTCACACACCCCTACTAGGCATCACTGAGTGAAACCTAACATAGAAGCTCCAGATTCAGCTTAAGTTGGAATCAGAGAACATTCATTTTCATTACACCCATATATGGTAGGGCATGCCAACAACTGTAGGGATTTTAGCAGTCTCAGGACAAGTGGCAGAGTCAGCTGGAAATAGAACAATAACTGTGGGTTCAAGAAATAGCACTGATGCTCACCTGTTCTTTAGCACCCATTTGTTGGAACAGACAGGGGACAGCAGCAAAGATGAGTAATAGAGATACTAAAAAGGGTACCAGAAAAAGTCATGATTTCTCACCATTCTAAGCCCCTTTTTACCAGCTACGTTGGTTTCTTTACTTCCTCTTTTCACCTTATTCTAAAGGGTTGGTGACTCAGCTGCCAAAAGCAGTTAGGCTTTGACTGCTCTCCCTAATTTGAGCATTCATCATAAAAGAAATATACAATAATGGGACCTGATTCTCCTTACAGTTAGCCAGATGTACAACTGTGACATGAATGGTGTTAAGCTGGTGTCAAACTGGAATATGCAAAGAGGTTAGGTTTGTAAAGAGATATGATAAAATCATTGGTGATGTGTCGGGAGTGGCGGGGAGATGACACAAGGAGGCACTTGCACCCCTCTCCCCCAGATTTAATGTTCATCAATTTTATCAATAAACATTGACATTTATGGAACAGGAGGATGGGAGGTAAATGGGGAAAAAAATCCAGGCCTCTGGGGCAGGGGGCACCATGCACATGACACATGCAGGCAGCAGTACAGGTAGGGTGGTGAGAGCAGCTCCTGCAGTTGCATCTTCCATTCCACTTCAGGCAGGACTCAGAGCTGCTTCTGCAGATAAGGCTATGGGATTTGGTGGGGGGGCGGGAGGGGGAGAGGGCATGAGGACAATCTCTAAGCCATTGCGGAAGAGCTCTGGAGAGCCCGGACCAGCCCTCAAACATTGGGGGACCTCCCAATGGCACAGGGGTGGTCTGGGCACACTAGAGCTTGGCACACAATCCCGATGGCACAGGGCTAATCCAGGCACACCAAAATTGGTTTCAATATATCTGAACAGGATGGGTTTCAATACTGACAAGTGCAGGGTGCTGCACCTGGGGAGGAAGAACCAGCAGCATACACACAGGCTGGGGAGCTCTCTTCTCATCAGCACAGAGGCAGAAAAGGATCTTGGAGTCATTATTGATTCCAAGAAGAACATGGGCCGCCAATGTGAGGATGTGGTCAAGAAGGCTAACCACATCTTGTCATGCATCCACAGATGCATCATGAACAGGTCCAAGGAGGTGATCCTCCCCCTCTATGCGACACTGGTCAGGCCGCAGTTGGAGGATTGTGTCCAGTTCTGGGTGCCGCACTTCAGGAGGGATGTGGCCAGCATTGAGAGGGTCCAGAGGAGGGCCATTCACGTGGTTGGGGGCAGCAGGGCAGGCCCTACAAGGAGAGGCTATGGGACCTGAACCTGTTCAGTCTCCACAAGAGAAGGCTGAGAGAGGATCTGGTGGCCATCTATAAACTGGTCAAGGGGGACCAGCGGGCAGTGGGAGAGTCCCTGTTCCCCTGAGCACTACCAGGGGTAACAAGGAATAATGGCTACAAGTTGACTGAAAGTAGATTCAAGCTAGACATCAGGAGACACTACTTCACAGTCAGGATGGCTAGGATCTGGAACCAACTTCCAAGGGAAGTGGTGCTCACTCCTACCCTGGGGGTCTTCAAAAGGAGGCTAGATAATCACCTAGCTGGGGTCGTTTGACCCCATCATTCTTTCTTGCCCATGGCAGGGGGTCGGACTTGATGCTCAGGTCCTGCTCAGGTCCCTTCTGATCCTACCAACTATGAAACTATGAATCTTATGCACAGCCCCAATGGCGCAGGGCCAATCCTGTCATGCCAGAGTACCTGCCCTGAACTCTGCTGCATACCACCAGAACCTTTAAATTGTGTCCCTGCCTATCAATAGTCACCAGTTGCCTATGGATAAAATACAGGTATCTTCTATACATTGTAGGCACAGATCATGTAATTTTAACACCATGAGAAAATGTACCACTTTATTATTTTTAAATATACATTCAAAACACATCTATTGTATGTCATCCAAAATAGTATATCTGAAGTGCTAGTCATCTCTAACACATTAAAAAATACAGTCACAATATAGCAGAGTACCCTTTCTCCAAAATCAGGGAAGACGGACTAAAACAGGTTCAAACTGCAGGCCCCGCCCCAGCAAGCATCTCTTTCTCTCCTCCAAAAACCCGAGTTTGAAGCCCATGCTGCTCAATTAATTGGAAGTGACCCTGTGTTCAGAGGCTGAAGCACAATGGTTCGGTTCTGTTACACAAAGGTGTTTGTCCACAGCTCAGAGTAGCATTAAGCGCTATCAATCTTCTGCAGTAGCTACCTTTTAGGCCTGTGCAAAGCGGCTAGTATTCGCTTCAGATTCAGGCACCGATTCGAGGGACAGTGATTCGATTCGATGATTCAGATCACTGTCCCAAATCCTTTCATCTGAATCTGATTTGGAGATTTGGCTGCTGCTGAATCTCCAAATCACACA
>NW_005841874.1:3826343-3837446 GCF_000455745.1 Alligator sinensis
CTCGCACCACGCCCCTCCACCCCCACTCACTCGCCCAGCCCCACCCTCCATGGCTGCCCTGCCCGTGCCAGCTCACAGCCCTTTAAAAAAAAGAAAAAAAAGCCCCAACTCACCAGCCCCTGCCAGGTAGGGGAGCAATCCCCACTGCCCCATGCTGCATGGAGGGCTCTGCCATGAGGCCCCAGAAGCTCTGAGGCTGCTGCAGCAGCTTTGTTTTCTTGTGGGTTTTTTTTTTTAAATAAAGGACTGGGAGCTGAGACGGGTGGGGCAGATATGGCGGGGCTGGGAGAGTGGGTGGGGGGTCAGGGGGTTTGTGGCAGAGCCCCCCACATAGCATGGGACAACCCCCTACTTACCAGCAGGGAGTCCGGGTCCAGCTCCCTGCTGCAGCCAGCAGGGACTTCCTGAATCTCTGAAGCTCTCTGAATAGATTCGGAAAGCTTTGAATCATTCGGATCTTTTAATTCGTCCCCTGATTCGATTCGGAGATTCGGCCACCAAATTGGGCCAAATCTCCTCCGAATCAAATCAGCACCTGAAGCTTCACACAGGCCTCCTGCCTTTATCTTTTCCAAGGTAACTTGCCATAGTACTTAAGCTGACTCCCCCCCACATCACTAGGGACCATACATTCCTTTTGTTGCATAGCCAGATCTTCCATTCAAGACACTATTGTCTGCATTGTAGATTTTAGATTTTTAAAGTAGCTAACCCAAGTCAGGGCTAGTTCACAGAGTTTGGAGGCTTCTCAAGGCACCAAGCACAGAAGCACACACTGTGCAGATAAGTGGAGTAACAGACTTAAAGATGATATAAGGCAAAGACAGATCCGGAAGAAGTGCCCAGATACAACATCCTCCCTCTAACCTAACCACTCTACAAGCAGAGGGGAAGCTCAACCCTGGAGCTCATTCCAAATTTTGCAGTTTGAGCTATTTTCTCAAGCAGAAAGCTCTATTAAGTGCAGTGGGGAAAAGATAATTTTTTCAGTTACAGAGTATAAAACATTATAGACAAGACAGATCCAGAAGCACAGTTACCCTTATAATCATCAAGTCGCTCAGAATGATGGCTATGATATAAGCCTCCTAACTATTTTGTACTCCTACTCTTCGATAAGCTGGTGAGAGCTGAACAAAGGAATTGAAAAACGCCATCTTTCTCACCTCATTTTCATTCACAGCAAATATACACTTAAGAATATATATATATATTTGTGCTCTGTGTTTTCCTGTCATAGTTACTCAACTGTAGCATGAATTCAGTGTTGTTAGGCTGCCAATATTCCAGCTTTTAATCTAGCTATGGCATTACATCTTGAACAGCATTAGCACTAATACAAAGTCCTAAATCTCTATAGTTATTTATAATCCAAATTGATTTTAGCAGTATTAAATGGTTTACTCATAATTCTGGATTAATGTCCTGTGTATGTAAAAGGACTGAAATATCTTTCCGATCTGTGGGTAAAAAGAAAAAATAAAGGACAGGCTCTGTCTTTTTTTTTTTTTTAAAGAAAGCAAAAATAATTAGTAGTTATAAATCATTCTAGATGCACCTTTCAGATCAACCCTGACATTTTTATTGAGTTTTATCAGGCAAAATTCCTATGGATTCTTACAGAGGACCACAATGTTAGCCCTTGGTGCATTTGGAAAATGTACCTACTTTACTTATCAGAGAAGCAGATCTTGAGAGCAGCCCCTGCTCTCCGAAGTGCTCCTTCGCAAAGCTCTTCAGGGACATGAAGAACAACAGGCAGAAGTGGTCATATTCTTTCCACGTGCACACTCCTATACATGCTGACCTGCCAATGTGTGTATCCAGTACATGAAAATCTGTGGGGTTTATCATACTAAACCTGAGCTCAAAAAATTCCCGCTTGCAGTACACAGGGCTGACTGACTGGCCTGCCATCAGAGATATTTAGCAGGGCTGACAGAAAGACAATTGAGAAGGAACCAAAAGGAGAAAATAAGACTTCTCACAATGCAATGCAGATGAGGACACTTTTTAACAGCAAGTGTGCTCTTCTGAGCTAGTAGTCCCCATCGCAAAAAGGTACAAGTTGATTGAAAATATTCTCTATGTCCTGGGACTTTTCTATTTGTCAGGCAGAATATTGCTGTGCTGTCCTGTGCCGGTCCACTCATATCTCTCAGATGTGGATGTGCAGCAGAATATCCCAATCAGATAAAAGAAATCCAGAGGGTGTTTTTTCTCTTTGATATTACTTAAAACTATAAATGTGTACATTTTTCTTTGGTGCAATTTGGGACTGATTCGGTAGCTCTTACATAGGAATAATTCATTGAAATCCGTGGGATCTCAAATAAATGCCTGCACCAATACTGAAATCTGTATTGGGTGTGTGCATATATCTGAAGAAAAAAAATGACTGAAATGGTCCAAGATTTTTGTAGTATGTAACTGCAATATTGAGGCCTGCCATGGTGTAGTTCCTGTAAAAAAAACAAACCCAAATACTGTCCTGATTTAAAGCCAATGAAACTCCACTGAATCAAACCTGCATGCAACAAGTGCTAAACAGTAGAAGTGACTTCTTCAGGAGCCTCCTTGCTCAACTATATTGTACATGTCCAAATACAAAGATGTGCTTTAGGTACGGTAAATTTTCTAATATATATTTTCCGTACGTGATTAAATTCTATGCTATTAGTTCATAACGTAGGTACTCAGTAAATTAATGTAACACTTTTCATACGCATGGTATCGTAAAGCACTTTAGAGAACATTGATTTATACCCTGGGGGAGCAGTGGGTTTGGGCAAATGCATTATTATGCATTCTGAAATAGCACATGCACCATTTGTGCAATAAAATCTGTTTAACTGGGAGAACACATATTAGCTGGCACACTTTAGCTATGCCTTTTTGAAAGGTGTTATGAGCTTTTAAACCTCCTCCTGGATGGCTCCCAGTGAATGCAAATTAATGTCCTATCCGAGTATTAGCTCCAACAAATGCATCATCTTAGTACCATACTGTAATGGCACCCCCAAGCTTTCAAAGTGTAAAGGGGACTAGAACTTACGACCTCACAGGAGAGGCAAACAGTATGTTTTTATTATAAAATCACTCCTAGAATAAGCATGTAATAAGTTTTAACCTGTCTTCTGCTAAATCTTACTCAGCTGACAGCATTCAATGTAATTGTCCAAAAGCAGTTCTGAACATTTGCCAATTCACATGCTTCACACACAGAAGCAGAATGGCTCTAGGCACGTACTTCAGGCCCCCCTAAGATGGCTACTTCACCTCATTTCAGTGATTTGGCAGGAGAATGTGGGGTGGGGCATCTTCCCAAGAGACACACAAAGAAGCGGCACACATGCTCAAAGGGACCTTCTGGAGCATTGAGTCTATTCTCCTGCTATCACAGACAACTGTCATATCCTAGTCATAAAACTGCCCAATTCCTTCCATTATCCCTGTAAGAGTCAGTACAGCTCAAAGGGAAGGAGCTAGCTCCTATTTTAATAGGGTATCAACAACAAAATTGTATACTGTGGCCCAGATCCTATTCCATTTACTTTGGCACCTACCTGTGATCCCATTCCATCCTACTCAAGTCCCTGAAAAAGACATGAATGCATCTACTTTTATAACTCACCATCATCTTCCCTTCAGACTAAGTCCCAAAAAAGCAGGAGGAAAACCTTAAGGTCATAGGAAAGTAGGACTGGAAGGGACTTTGCCACCTTTTCTGTTAACTGTTTTCAGGTTCTCAAGCAGAGTGGAACCAGGATCACACCTAGGCACCTAAGTCCACTAGAGTACCTAACAGACAATATAGGATGCGGTCCTATGCTCCTGTTGTTTATGTCTGAACAAACACTTTAAAGTCACTGGGGCTGCATGGGGTCACTGTAGGTGTAATGGGACTTCAAAAGTTTTATTACTGGTGATGCTGTGGACAGAATTTGTCTTGACTCAGAATATCTTGACAGATCAGCAGGGATCAAAGTAAGAAAACTTGTAAAGGAAGTATGCATGAGACAGCGGTCACTGAGCAACAGTAATATGGAACCTAACAACACCAATTAGACAAAGTTACTTTTCAGAGTTTTAACTGTGGTAGTCTTAGTCTGATAGATATACATACACACAACACACACTTCATTGGAAAGCTTGTGCTGACTCCTTTGCCACCCCATTGCTAATTTTCTACCTTATGTTTTCCACATTCAAGGAGAAAAAAGAATGTCCTTCCAGTCCTAAGTGGCTTGGGAGTTGATTCGCAACCCAGCTTAAGAAGAGAGAAGAGGGGGCAAAGATGGGTAAAGCATGAGCCTAGCACTTAGAAAACCTGGGCTCCATCCCTTCCCTTGCCAAAAACTCCTGACACAGCTGTATACACAAGTCATTCAGCCCCCCTGTACCTCAGTTTCTGATTTGTAAAATATGAAAACTAGTAGTTTCCTATTTTACATGGATGATAAGGGGGGAAACCAAATGGAAAGGACTGAGAAAGGAAAGAGGCAACACAACAAGCAAGGCTGTCATAGTCCACAGACATGGGAACTCTGTTGAAATGGCTGTCCAGTTGTGCCCTTTTCAATTAAGAAAAATGTAACAGGCGCATGTGTGTCCCATCACTTATTTTTAAATTGCAGAAAATACAATGATTTGTGGTGATGCGTAAATCCATTCTGAATAGGCTGCTTAAATCGGTACTGTAAGTCTAATATATTGGCTGCCTAAGGATCTGGACAGCAGCCAAGGAACCTGAGATCAACATGTAAAGTATCTTGGTCTGTTATTTTTCATAGCACAAAAGGAGCTAACTTGCGATAACTTAAAACTACGAGTGCTGTTAAACTGTTGACCCAATTAATACACTTCCTGTAAAATGTGCTTTAAACAATAACAGTATAATAAAAAATACTCCCAGTTTTCTCTACATTGCCTATTAAAACAAATATTCACTCTAGTAAAAAATGCAGTAGTCAACAGAGCTGAACAATGTTTAAACAAACATTTTAGAATGAAAATGAGTACGTGGAACACATTCTGGCACCTTTCAAAGCAAGGAGCCTGAATTGTGTTCCTAGTGAAAGCCCTGTTTTAAGCTCTGAGACAAATCTGGCTGGACTTCTTGCTCTCAAAGCGAAGATGTCCTTGAGCACCCCCTAACCCAGGGGTGGACAAAAATATGGACCAGGGGCTGGATTCAGCCTGCCAGGCCATTCTATCTGGCCTGCAGGGACCCTAAAAAAATTAGAAAATGTAATATTTATTTGCACCTGGCTGCCTGTCAAAGATGACAGGAGACAGGGGCAGTAGGACCCAGGGGAAGCTGACAGCAGGACCTAGCAGCAAGGCCCCCCCAGCCCTGCCCCCCCAACCAGAAGCCCCTCCTAGCAGAGGCTTCTGGCCTGGGACCATGGGGCTGTTCCTGCTGCCCTGTCCTGGAGAGGGAAATGTGGCCCTCGACAGCTTGCCAAAAGTTGGTAAATGGCCCTCTGCCCGAAATAATTGCCCACCCCTGCCCTAGCCAAAACTTTTCTTATCAAAGATCTACAAAAACTTCAGACAAATAACTGCAAGACTCCACTACTAGGTAGACAATGAAAGTGAGCAAAACTATACTTGAAAAATTCATACTAGTGCAACTTACCTATTTTGATGGGTTTGCTTGAGACCGGAAGTTTGGGCAAACTTTGCTAATATTCACCAGTTTCCTTGCAAATCCACATTACTAAGAAATCCAGGCTGAATTGTTGTTTCAGGAAAAACGGGGCAAAGCCAGCTGGAATTCTGGTATTTGTTAAAATGCTGAACTTAAGAAATGCTCACTCAAGTGGACTGAAAGCAGGAACAATGCTTAGACAAAACCCTGTAAAGAAAAAACAGAGTTTCACACAACTAATTAGATCATATTCTGCCATTATGTAGGCTGTGATATGGTCTGTGTGTATGTGCATATATGCATACATGTGTACATATTTTACAGATGAACCCAGATCAGAATACCAGACCCACAGCCCCCAAAAGTTTTGGTAGTTCAGGTCAATACCTATACTGGAACACTCTCAATGTTCAAGGGCTCTGGATTGGGAATACTGGTTTGGGCCCATCTTAATTAAGAATGCTGCATGACTGAGACAGGTCCATTACTCAAGAATATGCTTTTCTAATGGTATTGCATATGTGTAACCTCAGCTTTGTTAAACTATGCTCTAGGGTCCAGGTTTTGCCCTTAGCCACGCTCCTGCAAAAGTGGCTAAGTAAACATATTTCAAGTATGCAACAATGTTATAAGTGGGGACAAAAATCTAGCCCTTTGCACTTATTCCAATAGCGGGAGAAAAGTTTAACTGCCCTGCTTTAGTGGCGGGAGGTTTAGCACACTCAGCTTTAACTACTGTAGTTTCATATCTTCCCAACCCCACCAGATGCAGGGAAAACTGGGGCTGTACAGAAAAGCCAGTTGCTGCTGCTAAGACTAGCTCTATATGAGGGTTTGTCTACTAATAATTTAAAGCAGGGTGTAGAAAGCTACCTTTTCTATGGCCCACAGAGCCAGGGGGCTTCTGTGGCATTCTGGGAGTGGGGGGCTTTGCCCAGGCAATGGGGAGAAACAGTGGCAGTGATACTGCAGGTGGGAAGAGTGCCACTCCAGCAGTGTGGGGTAGGTTGAAGCAGCCTGAGTTCAGAAATAGGCTCCATTAAGGTGGATCCTGGCTGGAAAAATGTTGCCAACCCCTGCTTTAAAGCTTCATACCTGGACTTGGCTTCCTTTGCATATATAGAAATCATTCCATTGCAGACCATACGGCTAATCTGTGTGATGCATGTGGAGCACCAATGCATGTGGATACACAGTGACTACATTTACACAGATGGTCACAACTAGCAATCTAAATGCCCCAGAAAGCCAACAGCTGAAAGAAAGGCAGTACGTAAGTCTAGAAGGGATCCAGGCAGCCTGCCAGTATGTGACCTGCATCTTGCAACTGGCCACAGCAGCAGAGAATCAGGAAAGCCTCACTCATTCACAGCAGAGACTGGAATATCCCTGTAGCTGTGGATCTGATAATTTATCCCAGCCTGACAGCATGCAGGGAGCCCTAATGGAGCCAGCTCCATATCATAGAAGAGTGAGTGCTGGCACCACCACCACCTTGGACAAAGGAGTTCAGCAAGGCAGAATTCAAATAAGGCAGGGTTGGATTTATATTTAAAAAATAAGCCCAGTTCAAGAGTTTCACTATATGCAATGGAAGTTTGTACATAGAAAAGCAGAGACAACGAGCCTGATAAATTCTTTATTTGAAAAGACGTAGGCAAGCTGATGGCTTAGCTACAAGGGTCCCACAGCTGATAGCAGTTACTCTTTTCTCCACTCATTACACAAGCTAGAACCAGTATATCACTATTGTGCTACTGCCCTAGTGCCTTTATCTTAGCAACTGAAATGCATTATTCACTGTGCTTACTTAAGTTCAGACTGTATTTTTTTTTCCAATGGTGATGCAACATACTCTGATGTTCTTTTCCTCCAAATTATTTAAATGGATACAGCAGAGGTTAATATTGAGTCCATTTCTTATATGATTATGATGTGAATTTTCACAATGTAATCATGGGGCGGGGGGGCTTTAAAATCAGTTATTCTGCCTTGTTAGCACTTTCTGGGACAAAGCTACTGTAGGAAAATATTTCCCTTATGGAATATGCAGGTAATTATGTTCTCACCTCTGATGATAGCCTTCATGGCACATTTAAAAGTGCTTATCAGATAAGTGGTCCATCAGCTGACTGGTGCTATGGCACACAAGAGCACAATCCCTGATTATAATTTAACAAATATTCCCATCTTACTAATTGAAAGAGTAGCTGAGAGTTTTAACTGGGAAACAACAACCAGCATCTGACAGGAAATCTGCCAAGCTTTCAGTGTTAGCACTTCCGTATTATTGTTTAAAACTGTTTATTTTTGTATAAGGGCATCGCTGCACTGATCCACCCTGGGTTGGTGTAAATTTATTAATCCCCCATCTGCTGAATGGGGATATGCCCAGGTTATTAATTTACCCAAAAATCATGATTTGCCACAGGCACTTTGGTAAATAACAAAAACAAAAGGGTTTAAAGCGAAGAAGAACGGAAAAAGGGATCCAATGCTTTGACAAAAGAATAAAGCCAAATAAAGCTGACAAAATCCTTCCCCTCCATTCGGGATGTACGCTCAGCTAGCCCTCGGAAATGCTTGCCTGAGGTCACCTCCCCTCCGTCACACCTAGCGCCCTTGGCTGGGGACCTCCATTCCCCCACTCCTCACAGGGAGCCCCGGTCTCCACTCTAACAGCCACCACCTCCAGGATGGTCCACGTGTCACACCACCCCCACAAGCGGAGCCAGAGAAACTTCAGGAGGTTTCTGCCTGACAATGGGCACATGGCAACCCTCAATTATACTGCATAAGAGGTATTATTGAGGCTGACTTCAAAAAGGGAGCCACAACTGTTATACTCCCTGGGAAAAAAAGAAGCTTTGTTTCCATACTCTCTTTTTCTTCTATGCCTTGTCCATCACAGGGAAACACCCTGAAGAATGAAGACAGTGACCGCAGACAGCCCGTCTGGAGTAGTGGACTGCATTTCGATCACAATACTCATGGCCCACACCGGGCACAGATACATTAATTTATCCTGGTAAACAAGGGGCTTAATACAGATAAGCTTCCTTACTTCATAGTTGGTAGGGTTGGAAGGGACCTGAGCAGATCATCAAGTCTGCCCCCCTGCCATGGTCAGGAAAGGATGCTGGGGTCAAATGGCCCCGGCTAGGTGACTATCTAGCCTCCTTTTGAAGACCCCCAGGGTAGGAGCCAGCACCACTTCCCTTGGAAGTAGGTTCCAGATCCTAGCCACCCTGACTGTGAAGTAGTGCCTCCTGATATCTAGCCTGAATCTACTCTCCGTCAACTTATGGTCGTTATTCCTTGTTACTCCCGGTAGTGCCTTGGAGAACAGGAACTCTCCCATTGCCTGCTGGTCCCCCTTGGCCAGTTTATAGATGGCCACCAGATCCTCTCTCAGCCTTCTCTTGTGGAGGCTGATCAGATTCAGGTCCCGTAGCCTCCCCTCATAGGGCCTGCCTTGCTGCCCCCTGATCATGCAAGTGGTCCTCCTCTGGACCCTCTCAATGCTGTCCACATCCCTCCTGAAGTGCGGCACCCAGAACTGGACATAGTACTCCAACTGCGGCCTGACCAGTGTCACACAGAGGGGGAGGATCACCTCCTTGGACCTGCTTGAGATGCATCTGTGGATGCATGACAAGGTGCGGTTAGCCTTCCTGACCATGTCCTCACATTGGCGGCCCATGTTCATCTTGGCATTAATAATGACTTCAAGATCCTTTTCTGCCTCTGCACTGATGAGAAGGGAGTTCCCCAGCCTGTAGGTATGCTGCTGGTTCTTCCTCCCCAGGTGCAGTACCTTGCACTTGTCAATATTGAAACCCATCCTGTTCTCATCCGCCCACCCCTGTAACCTGTCCAGGTCTGATTGCAGCCTGTCCCTCTCCTCTAGCATGCTCACTTCTCCCCACATCTTAGTGTCATCCGCGAATTTGAACAAGGTGCTTTTCACCCCCTCGTCCAAGTCGCCAATGAAGATGTTGAACAGTGCGGGCCTGAGGACCGAGCCCTGGGGAACCCCACTGTCCACATCCCTCCAGGTCACAAATGACCCATCCACCACCACTCTCTGGGTGTGGCCCTCCAGCCAATTTGCGACCCATCTGACTGTGTAGGCATTGACACCACAGTCCCCTAATTTTTTAATGAGAATGGGGTGAGAGACAGTGTCAAAGGCCTTCCTAAAGTCAAGAAAGACTACATCCACCCCGACACCTGCATCCAAAGATTTTGTGACCTGGTCGTAGAAGGCCACCAGGTTGGTCTGACAGGACCTGCCTCTAATGAACCCATGTTGATTGCCCCCTCAGCATAATCTCCCCTGCTGGTCCCTCGCAGATGTACCCCTGGATAATTTTCTCAAAGAGCTTCCCCAGGACTGAGGTAAGACTAATGGGCCTATAGTTTTCTGGGTCCTCCTTCCTCCCTCTTTTGAAAATGGGGACCACATTGGCCCTTTTCCAGTCCTCTGGCACCTGGCCAGGCCAGAGCACCACAAGTGCTCGTAAAGCTGTGCCAGGGGTCCCACAATGACCTCTGCTAATTCCCTCAGCACTCTGGGGTGGAGAACATCAGGGCCTGCTGATTTGAACACGTTTAGTCCCACCAGAAGTTCCCTCATTAGGTCCCCACTGACCCTGGGCCTGGCTGTGCCTCCCCTGGGTCCATTGGGGATCCCAGTGGTGGGGATGACCTGGTCCCTGCTCAGAAAAATGGAGGCAAAAAATTGTTAAAGAGGTTAGCTTTGTCGTCTGGTGCGACCACCAGATTTCCTAGCGTGTCCTGCAGAGGCTCCACATTACCCGGTACCTTCTTTTTACCCACTATGTATTTAAAAAAGGACTTCTTGTTATCTTTGATCCAGGTCACTAGTTCCAGTTTCGTCTCTGCCTTAGCCTTCCTAACAGCCCCTCTACAATCTCGAGCAATAGAGGTATAATCCTCCTTGGAGATGGCGCCTCCCTTCCTTCAGACACATACTTAGATGGGCTGTCTGGCAAATGCCTATCTTCCTCACCCTTAAGCCTCCTTAGGAGGCAGAGCAGAGTTCACTTTTTTGTAAAGATACGACACAGCTGCATCCATGTTCATACAGCTGGGTCATTGCCTTCCCTACCCGCATTCATGCATTTTACTCTCGTTATATATGTTAGCTCTCGACTCAAACTGTGTTTGTCCTACCATCTTACATACTTGTTAAATCTCTATCTCTAATTCAAATCAGTTCATTTGGGTTCCCTGCCACTGCATCCATGATTCACCCAACCTAGAAACCAAATCTGCCAATTCCACCATCAAATTTCCCTTTTCCTGCTCCTTCCTGCTCCTATTTCCACGTACATCCTCTACTGTCCTGTCTCTGGCATTGGCGACAAGTAGGGGGTGCATGAGGGTGCACATGTACCCCCTGAGATTGGCGGTGCCCCCCCTGA
>NW_005841874.1:3837639-3856748 GCF_000455745.1 Alligator sinensis
TAACACCACCACCTGCAGGAGCTCCCCACTCGCCCCTGCCATGCCTCTGCCACCACCACTGAAGCTGCCACCTGTGGGCGGTCACCATGCCCCCCTCCCCACCCCAGCCTCCAGGGGCAAGCGTCGTTCATGGTCTCTGGTACCTGTCTTTTGAGTTTCCTACTGTTGGCTCTTTCCCCTGAGGCAGACCTTTCTCCCTAAGGTCTGGCACGCTCCTCCCTGCTCCTTGCTAATGGCTATGTACTGTGAAATGGCTGTCACAATCTAGCTTCCTTACCTAGTGTCCAGTGGGAGGTTTCCCATCTCTCTTCTGCTTCCAGCTGCAGCCTACTGCTCCCCTTGAGGCAGCTTTTCTTCTGAGCAGCCACAAATAACAGCAAAATAACGGAGAAGTAGGGTTGGAAGGGACCTCCAGAGGCTGCTGACAGATATGGAAAAAACAAACAAACTGTATTTTACTGGAAGCAGCAGCACGTTAGTTTAACCCAACTCTGCAGCATCTGTATAGATCAGGCATTTCAGTGGGGCTTTTTGGCACTTTTTTCTAAAGTTGATTCAATCAGCTATTAGATAAAAGCACCGAAAAGGCTCCACTAAAGCACCTGATCTATACAAACATTGGGTGAGCTGGATCCAACTAATGCAATGCTTCTTTTGAGCAAGCACTGGGCTCAGCATGGGGGCATGTGAAGTTTAAAGTAAAGCACTGTTTTGGGGTTTTTTTATGTCTGTAAGCAGCCTAGTCTTCAAGCAAGGTGTGGGGGGAGGAGCAGGGCACTGGCAGATGATAGAAGCTCGGAGGCATGTTTTGTACTCTATCTGGGTTCCTGAAAAAGCAGCAGGTTCAAGCAGCTGCTTAGGTGCCCAGGAGAGATACCCAAATTAGAAAACTCCTGAAAACAGCTGGTTAGCCTTAGGTCCGCTGAATGGAAAATAGAACAAAACGCACACTTCGAAACCTGGAAGCTGTCACACAACAGAATTACTGGCCTCAAGTCAGCTCTATTTACAACCCGCCACCAAAATAGGCCCCACATCCGCAGAGAAACCAGGAACTATTTGGACATGGACATGCCTTAGCTACCTCAAAACCCCATTTTGATAAACCAGTATGTCGAAACTTGTGTAATACACTTGCTGTGTTACATCTTAAGCTAGTGGCTGATCTACATAGAAGATCAAAGCATGAGGCTGCTGTTAGTAATGGAGTTACTCCTTTAGCTCAATTAGTAATGGTCCATGTTTCTGGTCTGGAAAGTATCCACTCCTATCTCCATGGCAATTCTTGTATGTCTTTAATCAATCAGTGAGCAGAAGTCTAAGCTTCTGAAAGTGAATTTGTAATATACTGAGGGGTAAGTGCCATTTCAGGGCATTTCCTCATGGTCTAACACGGCCCTCCTGATACCGTGCCCTCAGTTCATTACAATGATTTACACAAAAAACAGATTATTTCAAATAGGATTCCAGCTTTGTGGAGGTCTTATCTGTGCTTTTCTCTTATACAGGCTCTTAAACCAATCTAACCTAACCTTTCTCCTTCATTCGGGAGCCCTACAGTCCTCCTACGTGGCAGTTCAGAGAGGCTGTATCAGTTCTTCTTCTGGCTCAGGAGTCATGCAGCCCTCCATCTTGAAGCTGTGTTAATTCAGGCAGTTCTGGCCTTACACCAATCTCTCTCCTTTGTCCCTTTCTTATCTTGGTCATGTCCAAGGTACGCGTAAGAAAAACAGAATCTATGACCACCAGATGAATTTGTAAGAGAAGTCATAGAGATGTAGGGCTGGAAGGGACCTCCAGAGATCATCTAGTCCAACCCCCTGCCTGAGGCAAGATCATCCTTATCCAAACCATCCCATTCAAGCGTAATCTAGACTCTACATAAAACTGCCCTCAACCCTGACACAACATAGACCTAACAGGTAAAGTAGGAGATCCACAGCAGCCAATGTCCTACTTCTATAAAATGTTGTCAATATATGCTCAAAAGTTCCCAGGCAGAAGACCATGCCCCACCACTACAGAGGAAGGCAAAAGCCCCCGCAGTCCTCACCAATCTGGGCATGTTGCCAATCCCCATTTTCATCAGCACACATAGTCATGAAAATTAACTTTCATGAACTGTGAAGTTCAAATGCTTCAATATTCACTTCGAGCAGATTTCACATTATGTACTAGATTAGAGTTTGCACTGTGATGTAAAACACCCAATTAAGGAACAATAACAATGTCTCATTACTTATACAACTAAGCAACACAGCCCAACTCTTCAGTTTGATTACAGGATATTGAAAATTAATGGTTCATGAGCTCTTAAAATATCTTTGCAAATAATTTAAAATAATAAATCTATCGTGCATCATGTGGTCAGCTGTGGAAATGGACCTTGTGTTCAGATACCCAAAGCATGGGGGTAATCCTACACTTGTATGAATGAAGTAGCCAAACTGTACATTTTCACTCAGGGAACCTCATGCTGTCCTGAACCTTAAATTAATCTTCTCTTACAATACCTCAGTTAAAACCTCATTAGCAAGTACACATCCTTTAGAAGTACTGTGACTGGTACTGAATTTACTTTGGTGCCATTCAGAAACACCAGCTGCTAAAACAGCGTATAGTATATTCCCCTAAAGGATCTGCCAGGGTGGGTTTGCAGATGTTTTCACATCCCTGCAGAAATGACTATTGCTATTGATTCTCTCAGACCTGAAAATGAACCTGAAGATTTTGGTAGCAAGCTTTTTGCTGGCCTCAGTGTGTGGAGGAAATACTTTAAACTCTCTTGCTTATCTTTTTTTGGAGATGCCTCGTAAAAGGAATGGCTCAGTGTTAGTTGTAGCAGATAACAAAGCACGGACATGTTACTCAATGCGACTGCCACAGCATATTGTATGAAAACCAATCACACCTTTTCCTTACACCATTTCATTCTCGGCACTATCCTTGCTTGATATGCAGTTTTGCATGTTCTGCATCATCATGCACACTGCAGACAAAAGAGGTATTTGTGAAACTCATTCACGGAGCTAAGAAAATGCTACATATATAACAAATTAATTTACCTAGGGTTTTTGAGTAACTGTTCATTATGTGGAACTGGCACGTGCCAAGTGAGCTGTTTCAGAATTAAAGTGTTTGAGCACCAAGCTAACGTAACAGGCAAAATACATACGGCAAGCCAAAATGCTGAGAGACAGTGCTGCACAATGAAGGCAGCCAAGTAAATAAGCAGTGCGCATTTGTAAACACACTTCTTCCCTGAGTTTGATTCCAGCAATCATTGTATTTGGACTGCCATCACGAGAACTCGACAGATAACTATTTCAGATGCAGTTCACAAACTGTTTGTGTTGCAGAGAGGATAGACTTGCCCACCTACATGCCAGACAGTCTAACTTCTGCCCCACGCTCCTGCCAACGGAGGTACTGATGCCAAATTTAACAGACAGGCAACACTTTAGAATACACAAAAATTCATACAAGTATTAGGCACCAACATCTCTCTTCAGGGATGTGAATTGGTGACTGGACTGTCAGAGGTACTGAGTACCTTCATTTCCACCCACTAAAACCCCTGGAGATTTTAGCTGCTGTATTGTAGTCTTCCTTTCCTAGGATTAAGTTCGTTGCCAGATAAATTCTGATTCCAAAATTGTTATTGTGCATCATTAATTTGTCCATTATAAATGAGCTTGGTTCACATATACTCTGTTCATGTTGCAGCTCATTTGAAATGTTTTCTTTTGATTTGCAAACATAGCAAATGTGATACAAAGTCACTAAGGGTAAAGAAATATAGTCTCCCAAGATGTTCTTCTCGTTAAATTGCTGTTGTGGCTATGGCCAGGGTTTTAGGCTAAGTAGAGACAGTCAAAAATCCCAAGGCTGAATCAATTAAATCCTCACGGGTTAATCTAAAATGTGTCGTTTGAAGTGATTAGCAAATAAACAGAAGCATGGGGGCACTAGAGCACACCTTCCTGCTTGGCTGAAGCAGACAGCTTGGCCACCTGCCCACCGTGTAAGGGAGGGTTTGTGGGAGAGGTGCAAAGCATCCTGGGATGCTGGGGGACTGTGAGTTAACTTGAATCTGGAGGGGATCTGGGACAGAAGTTCAATCAACTGATTTAACCTAAATCAGTTAAGTCTGATACTACAACTGTCCAGGTTCATCTTAAAATGCTTGTGGCCATCTTGAAAGAGGTTTATGTCCACTGAACTTCTGTTGTGTTACGGATTTGAACTAGTTTCCGATCACTTATTCCAGTTTATGTGTAATTTCTGTCCTTCAAAGTGATAAGACACATGGTGTGTATCAACCACCTACAGGGTTATATTTTAAAAAATTGATAGCAGGCACTAATGCAAGTATCATGACTCTTTTCAGGCAGTAGGTGAAACCTTGAAGAAAAAGTGGCTCTGTCTTCAAAAAAGTGACCTGACCTTTGCTTTGGTGGGTTTCTTCTGCACAAGAAATAAAAAGCACTGCATGCTTTCCTATGCATCCTTTCTAGCTGATAACCTTCTTCGTTCTAGCATTCAGTACGAAAGGACTGAATTTTCTGAAAGTCAGGTAGCATGTTACTAGTCCTAGCTGAATAGTTGTTCCACATATCATGAGAAAATATCTTCATGGAATTGTAACTTACCATAATGGATTGTGAACAGAGTACATCAAGATTTGGCCAAAACCTTTGATATGCTTAGCAATTGGAACTTAGTTCTCATCAAACAATTCCAAACCAGTTTTGCAGTGTCTTTTGCCATTCTTTGGATATCAAAGGAATCATAAATGTAGCATGCCTATGTTTAATGACACGGAATGAGAACTTCTTGCAGCATGCAAAGACCTCTCCATAGGGTGACTGTGATATGTTGCACAAAAAAGCTCATTTGCCATTGTTTTGATCATTCAACTGTTGTTAAATTGCAATGTTAAGTACATTCTCATTGCTGGACTAGAGAATACAGTATTTCTGATTTTAAGAGCTACATTATGTAGTTCAGTGTTAATAAACAGTATCCTTCCCTGAACAGTGCTTCAATGAAAAATCTAATAAGGCTCTTAGTTAATGAAATATAGTTAAGCTTATAATAAAATGTTGTTGCCATGGAGCCAGATTCTGTAGTCTTTGTGCATCCCAGTTTCCCACTGATTTCAATGGGAGTTTTGCGAGGGTAAGAACAGTGAGTGCATACCCTAGCTGAGTCACAAAGAAAATTCAACTCTGCTATTCTGCTCTACCAGCACACTGAAGACACCTATTGACATTTGTTTGAGCCTATAAGGAGAGCAGAGCAGCAGAGGTCCACTATCTATCAAACTGATCCAAAAGGAAAATTTTGCTCTTAAGTTTTTAATACTTAAAGAGACTCAAACTTTTATTTTAGTAGGTTATGCTTCTGCAAAACACAGACTAAAGGAAATTGGCCTATAATGATTTGGGGCCAGATCCAATTCCCAAAGTAGTCAGTGGGAGTACATATTTGATTCTTAAAAACTCAAAAGCCTGGAATTTTTAAAAGCCAGTAAAGATTTCTATTTCTGTTCTCCAAATTTTAAGGCTTTATACACTTCACGTATGTTCTTCCTCTTAAGTCTGCAGGTATGTGCCTGCACTTTGTATCTCTGTAAGATGGATGCCTCAGAGCCCTAGCATCTTTCAAAAAAATTAATAGATTTATTTGATTTAGGTCTTATCATTTTTCTCGTTTTAAGAGCTTTAACGTCCTCTCAGTACTTAAAGTCCAGTGCATTTAAAAAAACCTGTCATGTAATAAAAATCATTTCTGCCATATTCTGTATCGCTATCAATTACTGCTTTTAGTGACATTTACCCCACCGTCAAAGATAGCAGAATATGGCTCCTTAGGCTCTATAAATGAAGCCATGACCTTGCTTATGCCATGTGACCTACTTTATAAAAAATATTTCAAATAAAAGATTTTAAAAGCTCTGGGCCTGTATAACATTTTCAACCCAGTCCTACAACCTGAATTTCCACTTAATGTCAAGGAAAGTTTGCCAGAGAAAACAAACCACAAGGATCTGTCCCTTTATTTGGAAATGCAGTGCAAGCTCTCATTTTAGTAGAAAGCTTATCCTGGTGTATATCAGCTGTGAAATTTCAGTTAACCACAGTTACTTTGCAGCGAACAAATCAAGGGCCTGATCCCGCAGATCCTATTTATGTGGGGGCTCAACCCTGTGAGACGCTCAAATCAATCTCTGAAGTATTCCCAAAAGGCCTCGCATGATCAGGGCGACGTGCAGGCACTATCTACTTCAGTGGGGCAGCTCACATGAGCAAAGGCTACAGAGTTAGGCCCCGCCACAATGATTATTTAACAGGTTCATGGATATATATATATATTTTTTACAGTGTTTGTGTATTTTATTTTCTAAAAGCTTTACTTCCAGCACTTAACACCATCATTTAATTAACGGATTGTTCTGGGGTATATATTTTGTGATCAGTAATAAAAAGTTTCCTCCTGACACAAGCCATTGTTGATTTCACTGTTGTAGGGGAAAGGCTCTAGGGCGGCAGATAAGGCTGTTGCCATGGTGATGAAGGAGATACCGAGGGAGGAGTCTGCAGAGGAAAAGCCCCTCCTTACTATGACATCACAGGTGGGCAGAATGCTAGGATTCCAGGAGGCAGCTGACATATGTTAATCTAATGGAGAATGTAATTAAAGTGAGCAGCAACGCCATTGCCATTCTTGAGTCAAATTTAATAGGCAATTATAGTTTTCCCTGAAAGAGACCAATGATGATGAAATGTTACCCAAACGTGGGGAAAACCCTTTATTCACTGTTTAGTTTTGCAATTGGTATATTTTAGTTGTAGTGACTCTACTGGAGCTTAAGCCTTTAGAAAAAAATGTTTTGTACAAAATGTAAGTCAACAAATGTTGTTTCACGATAAAGTATGACTGAAAAAACACAGCTGTGCAATATTAAACCTGTGCTTTGGAAGTTTGAACAAGGAAAAAATGAACACAAATCCAAATCCTCTAACCAATTTTTTTTTTTAGGAAGTACAGCACACACATGTCAGTTACCAGTAGAGTATCTACAATTGATTTAAGATGTCAAGTATTACTCGTGCTGTCACATATTATAAGCATTCACACATATGATAAGTAACAACCACTTCACTGCACCTAGTATTGTTTTTAAATCCCGTACATCAGCTCCCTTCTGAAAGTTTTCACTAACATTTAAGACACATTTCAATTAGAACAGAATTTACACATTTCATTGCTTTCATTTTTGTAAAGCTAACTGATTCAAGGACTTGGTTCCATTTCCTGAAACTTGGCAGTCAGAACCACTGAGGAGCATTAAAGTCTTTTTATTAGCTTATTGCAGACAGTGAAAGACTAACACTGAATAATGAAAACCTCAGTTCACTGTAGCACTGGTTGTTACTCCCAGCTGTTGCAGACATGAACTTTTGTTTCACAAGAAAGTGTTATGAGTATCCAAAATAACACTAACATAAAACACATCTGAACTAGATGATACAAAAAATTCCATGAGGGGTTACAGAATCCTAGCAATGGTGTAAATTTAGCAATATTTTTCTCAGTGATGTCTATAGTAATAGACTGTAATATAATTCCTTCATTTGATTCTTAATATGTAAAATACGAGTACACGAGTTATTCATATTCAACAATAGGTTTAGTATTGTGGTTATTCTTAAGAAAATAATCATCTTCAAAAAAAATCCCAAACACTTTATTCTTCCTTTTGCACTGTAATTATTATTCCAAATATGTTACGTGTAAAACGCTAGCACAAGTTTGCCTTATGGATAGCATTTGTATTATAATACTTCAATAATTAGCAATAGAAGTTTTCACTGATGACATTTTCCTATATTTTTTAAATCACGTCTGTCAATTTCCTCCCAGACCCCTGTCGAAACACTTGTGTTATACTTGTAATTTCTTGCATTAGTTAAAACATGGTTGCATGAGGGAATAGGATGCTTGGTTTAATGCATCATATTCTAGTTTTGCACTAACCAACTTATGAATCACAAGTATTAGAAACCAGGAGTGAAACCCTGGCCCTACTGAGGTCAATGGCACAATTACTATTGATTTCAACAAGGCTGAGAGTTCAACCTAGATTCATAAAATGTTTGATGCATCATTGTATTGCTTGTCTGTCAATTTACTCAGCAGTAGTCTGTGACAATTGTTCTAAGTAAAATGCTTGTGTCTGTGAGCATAAATTTCTTCCACTAAACACAAGTACCTACTTCCCTGCTATGCACCAATGGTGTGCACAAGCCAAAAGGAAGCAGAATCAAGTGAAAAGTGAGTATTTTCCACAGTCACCTCTATATCATGTATGTGTGATGTGTACTATATGATCATATCACGTCTATCACTCATATCCTAATTGGATGTAACAGTGTTTGCAAATGGTTGTGTTTTTAGTGTCTGCCTAAACCTCTTGCTCAGCCCATTCACCCAGAATAAAGTATTACAATACTGGAAATACATTCAGCCTTCACCATTCATATGTCTGTCCAAATTCTTCATATGAAGAGATAGATGGATGTGGCTGCAGCTCACAAAAAGTGCAAAACACCTATCTAATAGAAATAATCGTTAAGCATGCATTGGTCACAGACAAATTCATGTCAGATAAATTTCAGATCAACAGACTATCTTGCTAGAGTCATCACCTAATAATCACAGTGAAATCAGCACTGAAGAATGCTATAAAATTGTGTAATAGTTATACCTGTGACACCTACCACAAGATGTCATAAAATGTATTAGGGGCCTGATCTTGCAGCCTCCTTTTGCTGTGCAATTCCCATTAAACTCAGTGGGCAATCTACATGTGAACTGACTTCCACAAAGAGGCACAGAGGGAAATACATGAAATTCCTGGTTAATCCGACTCAGCTGTTTTTATCATGCACAAAATACAAACCACCTCCACCACCCTGCACAACATGCTTCATAAAGTAGGACCCACCATGTGCTTGACTGAGGAAGCAAACTGCTTTCTCTCGCCAGTTTAGGTAGGTCCCTAGACATAACGAACTGGCTTGTTGAACAGGGAAACGCTTTGCTGAACAGGAATATCCTGTGAGTATTTTACTGAATCAGAGCATTTATTCTCTCAGAATAGTAACGATAGCACATGACTAGAAACTGACCAAAAGTACCATTTTTGAATAGTCTCAAGCAAATGATCACAAATGATGTAAAGAGAGGTAGTTATTCTGAACTTGGGCAGAAAGCAGGGCTGGGTGGCACATTAGAAACTAACTGGTTTAGAGAGGCATGAGATTTTGTAGTTAGCAATGATCTGGAGCTATCGATCAAGAAATTCACTCTTCTGAACAGTGCACAAATCTTAAAATGACACAGATTGCTTATCAATGATTCACCCCCAGGAAAAAAATGCCAAATTATTTGTGGAAATCAATTTACTCTATTCTGTTCAGAATTGAAATGTGTGGGGTATGCAGATGAGACAGACACCTGGTTAGAATGGCCTAGTCAGGGATAATCCTGTCTTGAGCAGAGGGCTAGACTACCTGACCTTGTGCGGCCCCTTCCAAACCTACTTTTCTATAATCCTATGATCCTATATACAGAATTTGCATGAACTACATACATACTGCTCAGAATATCATTTTAATGACAAAGGGCAATGGAAAACACCATCCTAAAATTGTTATGGCTTTCTTCATAAATAAATATGTTCAGGATAAAGCCACATGTATCAGTGTCTAATGCCAAATGGTCCAAAAAACCTAATCTGTATAGTCAAACAGAATGTAGGTGACCCCTTTCACCCCCACCATCAGTTGTTAAGGCATAGTCCTACTCATAGGAGAATGACAATAAAAACAGTATTTGTATTGACTTCAAAAGGGCATTGGATTTAGTCTATACAGAGTAGTTACCAGTAAGTCTGGGAGAAAGGCTCTCTATGATGCATGCTCTGCATATCTGAATTTCTCAGTTATGACCATAATGTACAAAAACTGAGAAAAATAGTTTTTCATTAAAATTGTATTCTGGAACAGCTAAAATTACAGGTCTCCACATGTTTGCTGAAGTGCCAAACTAATTCATAAAGGAAGAGTGGAATATCCCTTGTGTATGTCTTAAAAGGGTATGCAAAGTATATTACTGGTATGTACGCACCATAGGTAATTAGCATGTAGATGGGAAAAGGTTACTTTTTTGAAAATGAAATATTTCAACATTTTTTAAAACATACAATTTCCCATGACAGGCATTGGCTTCAACAGATCAGAATTTTTCAGTAAGGATGCATTTCATCAGAAAATTCACAGCCAGCTGGAGTATATTTTTTCACTCCCTTAAAATAGCCAGTAAGCCTAACAGAAGCCTTCTGTTACTACTCAGGGTAGGAATAATATTTTGGAGGAAGTTACACGTAAATGCCAAATAGGTTCTCTGCAGTTCTACAGAGGAAGAAGAATAAGGTAGCCAACTTCACCTGTAGTCTAGCACTGCTGTCAGTAAGTACACTTCCGCATGGCTCACCAACTAACATAAAGGATCCATCATCTTAGCATCTGATCTGAAAGTTGAAGAGCTGTAATTTGAGACAAATCATCTCGTCTTTTACACATACGTAAATCAGGTAATAACTGCATTAAAATCAGTCGGTTTACACCAGAAAAAAAAAAAAAAAAAAGAGTACAATCAGAATTATTTGATATAAATATGAAGATAAGTGCCTGTGAAAAAAAGCAGTCTTGTAGATGCCCAAACTGTTTCCACTGAAGTAAGTGGTAATTCTGCCACTGATTTCAATGGGACTAGGGCTAGCTTCATGAAATTCATGAAACCTAAGTCTTAAACATACTGAAAACCTAATGTCATGCAAAAGACACTAAAAATAAGTGTAGTATGTTAAAGCTGTATAGCCACATCTTGTGTTATAAAACGCTTTAAGTAGTAGTAGTAGCAGCCAAGCCTTAACATTGAAATGTCTACTCTTTATTGTAGTTTTCATCAAATAGTAACTAAATAGCATTGTACTTAAACTGAAAAATAAGTAAATGCAAAATATGCAAATAGCTATGTAGCCATAAAAAAATAACTGATGAGACTTTGTAGCTCAGTGTTAAATACTGTTAAGCTTTTTATTACTGTTAGTCTTGGTTTAAAAGAATATGTAAAACTTCAGCAGGAACACTCTCCTGAGGATAAGAAGAAAAAGTTGCCTTGACAACATGGTTTAAAAGTCATAAATTGGCTGATTGCCTAATGTTAAACAGATTTTTCTGTCAGATAATTGTTTTAATTTTGTATTACCTAAGGAAATAATAAGACTTTAGTATGCCAAATGATATATTTTAAAAAGGAAGTCCAGGTAATACAAAAGAAGAACATATAAAACTAGAGCGTATGGGAAAATATAGTTGATTTTTAAAAATGTCTTATCATTTGAGTTTGGAGCAAGTGCAGTATTTTCCTAACTTAACTATTTTATGCTATTCATTAATTATCTGTAAAGCAGGAATTAATTTTGAATAATAAATACATTATGTAAATGCACTTTAGACTACAGGATCTAATAAACTATTGCTTTCGGTAGCTCTTATTTGCATTGGTTCACTGGTCACAATACAGGGGACCTGAACACCTCTATTATTCCTCAACAATCTCATATGGAAGCATAAAGCTTTCAGCTAGGTTCCCCAGAGATCAGTATCTTGTGTAGTTATTTATACCTTCATAGAGTGTAATTAGGCATAAAAGAAAAGGCATAAAAGAAAGTAGGCATAAAATATCATCAAAATGAAAGGTAGTATAAGATTGATAAAACCATGATGGTCCAGAAATTATGAGAGTTACAGGAATTTCTTAGGGTGATATCTTTTATTGGACCAACTACGTAACTGGGATAAAGGATGAATTCCTGCTTACAGATCATTCAGATAATCCAGTATTCATTCCTGCCCAGGGCTTGATGATCTGCTCAGGTCCCCTCCGACCCTACATCTATGAATGGAAAAAAAAAGGAACAGTTTAGTTAGGAAAATACTTCACTTGCTACAAACTTGAAGGTTAGGATATTTTTTGTAAATCCTTACCTCTAGCAAAAATGAAAAGCAATATTTACCCTGACTTTTCATTGCTGCAGTTGACTTCACAAGGTTGGAGGCAGTAGAGAATTGTGCTCTTCTACTTCTTTCTAACCTTGCATTGCAAAATATGAAGTGCAAGAGAAGATCCAGATACAAATATAAGAATAATACGTGTGGAACTAGTTAGCAATTAAACCTTTACTGTTGGTGCTTTTTGCATCAGGACATGATTCTCATTCAAACAACACACCTTTATACCTCTGACAGTGTACAGTGATGTTGCAGAATCATAGAAGAGTAGGGCTGGAGGTCAGCTAATGCAAACCCTAGGCTCAAGGCAGGGTCATCTCTGTCTAAAACATCCTAGACAAGTGCTTGTCTAACCTGTTCTTAAAAGCTGCCAAGGATGGAGATTGTACAACTTCTTTGCGTAGACTTTTCATCCTGTACTTAACAATCCTCATAGTGAGAAAGCTCTTCCTAATATCCAACTTAAATTTTCCTTGCTGCTGTTTAAGACTGATGTTCCTTGCGCTGTCCCTTGAGGCCACAAAGAATAGTCCATCACCATCCTATTTATAGCCACCTTTAAAACTTTTATCAAATCCCCCTTAGTCTTTTCTTCTCCAGACTGTATAGTCCCATTTTTTTCCACCTGGGAACATTTTAACTGTACCTTTCCACACTTTCCGGTCCTTTTACACAGCTAGATTTGTGTAAAGGTGCTTAGCATGAATCAAAGATTCATAGATATTAGGGTCAGAAGGGACCTCAGTAAGTCATTGAGTCCGACCCCCTGCCCCGGGTGGGAAAGAACGCTAGGGTCAGATGACCTCCAGCCAGGTGCTTGTCCAGTCTCCTCTTAAAGACCCCGGAGGTAGGGGAGAGCACCACCTCCCTTGGAAGCCCATTCCAGATTCTGGTAACCGTTACCATGAAGAAGTTCTTCCTGATGTCCAACCTAAATCTGCTCTCTGTCAGTTTGTGGCCATTATTTCTAGTTACTCCAAGGGGCGCCTTGGTAAACAGAGCATCTCCTATCCCTTGCTGTCCCCACCTGATGAATTTGTAGACGATCACAAGATCAGAATCAGGCTGATATAGTTTGATATGCAGAAGACAGAATTTATGGAAATGTTACCTTTTTAGGAAACACATACCTAAAAATAAAATTGTTAGGAGGGAAAAAGTTTGTTCCTTAATAAGGGGCAAAGTCAATGGGATGTTTAAACACAGTGATACTCACTTGTTTCCACGACATTCTATGTGGATTTTTATCTGTGCCATTAATCATAAGACAACATGAAAAATGAACAGCTATAGAGTACATGCAACAAAAATAGAAGTGATTGTACCTCTCCTCAGGTTTTAAAATGTAACCAAGCCCATGCGTGTATATGCCACAAATAGACACTCTCTCTTAGATGAGGTGCAGAATGAAAACATAGCAATGGTTTAAACAAACTTTCATTGCTTGAAATTGAGCTTCAAGAATTTTTAGCAAAGCTGAGCATTAGCCAGTATTGCCATGGTCTTTATAAAGGGTACACTCTGCAGTAGGACAGGATATTTTTGCCATTTTCTTCTTCTATTCATAATAATAATATATAACATGGAGCCTTAGCTTAGAAGTAAGAAATCAGTTCTGTGAATCCTTCCTAATTAAAATTAGACTCGATTTTATTTCCTATCCATCATGTCTAAAGACTATCTATAGATCTGTAAAATCCACTAGTATAGAAGTTTTCAAAGTGGTCATCCACAAGCCTGGAAAAGATTGAATAGGATCAAAAATGAAAGAATGACAAGTCTGACACAGGTGTGTAGAACTCGGTCATATAGCATTGACTCTTTACCTTATTAATGGCTGCCAAATCACATTAAAAGAATGTAAATTAAATACTATCCTAATATTCTGTAGGCAACTACTTCAGTTGCCTCAAGGATGCAATGTGATTACAGGAGTGGTCTGTGTAATTGTAAATGGGAAGCAGCTGATTTCTGTTCTGTTGTGGTTCACACTAGGAAAACATTTGAGAACTACTGCTCTTGTCCAATTAGTCATTGCCTTTAATGAGGGTTTCCCCCAACCATGTGGACTGGAATGGAATATATATGCTGGACTCTATACCTGTATGTGACTCTTCAGGTCACTCTTCGTATACATTTCTTAATGTCAGAGCATGGTACAAGGTTTAATTAATTTGATCTTCTAAGCCCCTTGCAAAGTCATTATCCTCAGTTTAGACTTGAGATCTGAGACAGTATGGCACAGTGACCTTACATAGCTAGCCTGTGGCTGCTCTACTAACAGAATCCAGAGCTCCTGACATCCAGTAGTCAAGACCATCTTCCCTCCATTCTCATAAATAGTGTTTTTTATTTAATTGGTCAAAATATCCAAGTGTCAAGGACACTTCTACTCAAGTATATAGTCAGGGGTGAAAAATAAGGGCAAGACTATCCATAACCCTGTGTCAGTGCACAAGAGAGTGGACAACAGGAATCTTTCCCTTTCTTCTCGAGATATCTGGCCCAGATCCAGCAAGACAGTTAAGCAGATGCATAACCTAGTGCTTTGCAGACATGTGCTTAGAGTGCTTTGCTGGACTGAGGCAAGAGTGTAGGAGGTAGGCACAACTGCAGTTCCTATAACGTTGAGCACAGGCATGGCTTTCCTTTAGTGCCCTGGGTGGTGGAGCCAGACCAGGAAAAAAAAAGGGAAGGAAGAAATCGACCCCTGAGCATGCTCCAGGAAAATGTGGGATACAAGTGGCAACGCGTATCGGGTGCACCCCCCGAGAGCGCTGGGGCACCCCCTGTCAGGCAGCATTTCCGGGAAGGGGGAGCAGGCGAGAGCGCTGGTGTCCTCCACTGAGAGTGCCAGCCAGGAGAACCGTCCCCCCGTGGCCAATCCCCTTGACCTGGGAGTGCAAGTGGCGCGCCCAGAAGTGCCAGCAGTGCGCTGCTGCCAGTTGTGTGTCGGCAAGATTGGCTGCCACAGGGGGACTCTCCCCCTGGTCAGCAGGATCAGCCGCGGGGGGAATCTTCCCCTCCTGAGCTGCAGGATTGGCCGTGGGGAGACACCCCCCAGTCACTGACTATCCAGTCTGGGGGGGGGCAAGTGCCCCCCTGACTCAGGAGGCACCAGTTGCCCATGTAGACTATGCTGCACTGCAGCTCCATACTATTCCTTGCATGGGCCAGTATGTAAGCAGACAAATGCAGACCTGCTGTCATAAAACAGCCATGGCTACAACTCCCACTAACAAATAAAGCTATTTTTTCATGATACAGGCACTACATGAGGAATCTGTCATTCACTGAATGATACAAAATAAAAGCATAGGTTCCAGCTAACATTCTTGACATAAGAGATCAGCTCAGTCATCTCAGGAAATTAAGTGGAGTTGCCAAAGAAAGCAATTTCATCTTTACTGTCACATAACCAAACCTTAGGAGGTCGAAGGAAAAGTATCTGGCCCAAAGAGGTAGAAAGCACTTACTCTTTGTCAACAGCAAAATTAAGAGCTCCCAAAAATGTATCAGATAGTTCACAATACCAGATACTTCACAATACGCAGTCCAAACTCATTAATAGGGAGATAAATAACGAGTTATGTTTTCAGCAGAAAATGCAAAAGGCTGCAGTCAAAACACAACATTGCTTACAACCAAAGAAGAAATTAAAATATGCAGTGCACAGGGATCTAAAAGAAAGTGTAAAAGGAGGCAGAATGAAGACATTCATCTCGAAGAAAAAAAAAAAATCCCACTTCAGGAAAAATCTAAAGCAAGTAGCTGACATAACTAGAAGAGGATACATCTCAGCATGTAATGCTTGTAACATATTGATGACCCTCTACCTTTGCATGCTTACTTAAAATGTAAAAAGATGCGTAAAGCCTGGACACAAAAGAGGAGAGTCAGGAGATTCTTTACAACACAACTGCATCAATGCACAGTAGGTATGTCTAGGAAGAAACGTTATACGCAGCATTCCCGACACATGAACGTAAATGCCCAGTACGGCACTCTTGAAAATCTCCATGATTCCTCTGCCTGTATTATCAATATTAAATCACATGGGGAGCACCACATACTGTGTGCAAGTCAGCTGAGTCTGGGGGATAAAGATAGGTAAGACAGTAATTGCCACCAATCAAGAGTCCACACAGCCTAAATATTACTCCTATATTCAGACATCTAACTGCTGCCAAGAAGCTGGTTTTACCTGGGTAGAATACCTTAAGATCATGGGGTCTGTTTGGGGTCCATGCAGACCTTCAAATGCTCCTACATTATCTCAGCCAATGTAGCTGAGAGAGCTATATTTTTGCGTGGCTGCTGCCTGGATGTTTTTAACTCTCTCTTTACTGGCCTGTCAGTAAAATGCACACTATCAGCAAAGACAAAGGAAGGGCTGTAGCAATTGTTTTTATGGATGTAATCCTGCCACCTACCACCCTACCACAAGGCACAGGGAAATAGGAGCCTGATGCCACTAGACCAGGGGTGAGCAAAATGTGGCCTGTGGGCCAGATGCGGCCCACCAGGCCATTCTATATGGCCCACGGGGCCCCTAAAAATTTTAGAAGATTAATATTTATCTGCCCCTGGCTGCCTGTCATGCAGCCCTCGATGGCTTGCCAAAACTCAGTAAGTGGCCCTCCACCTGAAATAATTGCCCACCCCTGCACTAGACTCACGGGAGCTCTGTATCCATAAGTACTAACAGGCTGCACTGCCCGGCTGGTGAGATCTTCACAAGAGCTCTCCAGCCTTGGGTCCCCTTGCAGAGCCCTGTCCAGCAGGGAGGGCAGGTGACTATCTGTGGAGGTCAGCCAGGAGCATCTGGGAGAAGTTGTGTGGGTGAGAGGGAGCAGTAGGTGGAAAGCCTGTGAAAGGACTTCTCTCAACAGTAATGGGATTGGAGAGTCTGGACCAGACTTAGTTGGGGGTTACATGGGGTTTGAGTATGGGTGGATGGGAAAGGAGGAGGCAGTTGGGAAGTCAGCAAGCAAGAGAGCTCGGAGTGCAGGGGCAGCATCCCCCAGGGACAAGACATAGGCAACGGGAGAGCAAGACATGCATCCTAGGTAATTGGTAGCTGCAAGAAATGTTACTATAAACCTGGGGGTGAGAGTGGTAGGGCAAAGCACAGCAGGTCTCCATACCCCAGGCCAAAGTCCTGCTGGATACTCAGGCAGCTCCTGCAGCAAGATTGTTTTGGCAGCTCAATAGCAATCCATAAAATGAAGATGAATGGATTCGACCTACACTGTATGTGCTATGAAATGGTATTGTTATGGACTACACAGGCAGTGACTATTATACAGCAGTGCACTGAAACCCTCCAATTTACCATCTCAGATATCTTATTGATTTCATAGGTTTTAGGGTCAGAAGGGACCTATTAGATCATCGAGTCTGACCCCCTGCCCTGGGCAGGAAAGAGGGCTGGGTTCAGATGACACCAGCCAGGTGTTTGTCCGATCTCCTCTTAAATACCACCATGGAAGGGGACAGCACCACCTCCCTTGTGAGTGGGAGTGAATATTTTATTGTGAATATTTTATTCACAAATATCTTATTTGTGAATAAATTAACAGTATGATAGAGAAGCTGACATCAGCTTCCAGACAGTTGTACCACCAGTGTCTTCACAAAAGCCACCCTCAGTCCTGATTACAATGGTAGAAGGCCCAAAGCAGGCATCAGGCATTACTTTGAATGGAAAGGGATACATGTTTTCAGTTAGGCTAACAAGCATAATATTAATTTGCATTTTGAAGGAATATTTTATGCTATTATTGAGCTTCCACAGATGTGTCAATAGTTGGGGATTAGTGCACTACATCAGTTTGTGGGCATCTTTCAATTAAAGAAGATGTTTTTAATTTAATTAAAATTTTAAATGTAAAAATATAGCTCTCAGAGATGGGAGGTGGATTTGTGGCACCCGCCAGCAGAGCTGGAATTCAGAAATTAATCATTTTACATGATTCTATAAATGTAGTTTTATATTACTCTCAAATATAAAAAAAAAAAAAAAATTACAGGTGATCCTATTACCTCCTAATATCCTGTGGCATTAAAATATAATAGGAAACACAGTTCAGTGGTTAAGCAGCAGGACGGAGGCTCAGAAGACCTGGATTCTACCTCCAGCACGACTGCATACATTACAGCGTGACCTTGGTTAACTCAATTTCTTTTTGCTTCTGTTTCCTATCTGTACAGCGGAAACAATACTTCTCTCCCACACAAGAGTGTTATTAGGCTTAGCTCATGAATCTTTTACAGTAGTCTGCGATCCTCAGATGGAAGGTGTTTGAGAACCATAAATTATTACTTTAACACAGAAAATC
The DNA here is from genome assembly GCF_000455745.1 of Alligator sinensis. NCBI lineage: Eukaryota > Metazoa > Chordata > Crocodylia > Alligatoridae > Alligator > Alligator sinensis. Next base: position 3,856,127 of record NW_005841874.1, read on the forward strand.
GGCTTCAGATCATAGATTTCATAGACATTAGGGCTGGAAGGGACCTCAGAAGATCATCGAGTCCAGCCCCCTGCCCAAAGGGCAGGAAGTCAGCTGGGGTCATAGGATCCCAGCAAGATAAGCATCCAGTTTCCTCTTGAAGGTGTTCAATGAAGGCGCTTGAACCACCTCCGGTGGCAGGCTGTTCCAGACCTTGGGGGCTCGGACAGTAAAGAAATTCTTCCTTATGTCCAGCCTGAAACGATCTTGAAGTAGTTTGTAACCATTCGACCTCGTCATCCCTTGGGGCGCTCTGGTGAACAAACGTTCCCCCAGATACTGGTGGTCACCCCTGATAAACTTGTAGGTGGCCATCAGATCACCCCTGAGCCTGCGCTTTTTCAGGCTAAAGAGCCCCAGGGCTCTCAGCCTGTCATCGTAGGGTCTGCTTCCCTGACCTCTGATCATGCGCGTGGCTCTTCTCTGGACTCTCTCAAGCTTCTCCACATCCTTTTTGAATTGTGGAGCCCAAAACTGGACACAGTACTCCAGCTGCGGCCTCACTAAGGCCGAGTACAGGGGGAGAATGACGTCCCGGGATTTGCTTGAGAAGCATCTATGGATGCAAGCCAGCATTTTGGTC
>NW_005841874.1:3856771-3858102 GCF_000455745.1 Alligator sinensis
TCTGCCCACTTGCTGAGCCTGTCCAGGTCAGCCTGGATAACCTGCCTGTCTTCTGGTGTGGATGCTTTGCCCCAAAGTTTGGTGTCATCGGCGAACTTGGCCAGTTCTGATCGCTTCTGACTCCAGTGTCCACATCATTAATGAAGATGTTGAACAGTATGGGTCCAAGGACAGAGCCTTGGGGGACCCCACTGGTCACAGGACACCACGATGAGTGACTTCCATCGATTACTACCCTCTGGGTCCGACCCCGGAGCCAATTTTCCAGCCAGCGGATCGTGGAGGACCCAAGGCGACAGTTGGCCAGTTTCTCCAAGAGGCGATCATGGGACACTAGATCAAAGGCTTTTTTGAAGTCAAGATATATGACATCAATCTCTTCTCCCTTGTCCAGGTGATAGGTCACCTGGTCGTAGAAGGAAATGAGATTGGTCAAGCAAGACCTACCCGCAACAAACCCGAGCTGGCTATCCCTTAAGATGTTGGCGTCGGCCAGTCCATTAAGGATGGCCTCTTTAATAAACTTTTCTAAGATCTTCCCCGGGATAGAAGTCAGGCTGATGGGCCTATAGTTAGCCGGATCCACTTTCCTCCCTTTCTTGAAGATAGGCACCACATTAGCCTTCTTCCAGTCTTCGGGCACTACACCAGAGCGCCAAGAGTTTTCAAAGATCATCTGCATGTTTCAGAATACTGGGCCAAATTCATGCCTGATGCAACCCTGGGGACTATACGCAGTTGCACCTAAGTTGAATTTGGCATGACATGTGAGATAGAAATACAGCGCACATTACTTCAGTGCACTTAAGTGCCTTACCAATTGTAGGGCATGCTTGACAGCAAGTAAATCAGAATGTAGCAATCCTAACATTCAATGAGGAGCCTAATACATCATGAAGTGCTTTCCCTATTGTAGAAAATAATAGTTCTGCTAGAAATATGTTGCATTATGAGGCCAAATGTAGTTTATTAGGATACTAAAATTAACATATAACTGAATATGTATACATTAATTAGGGATCCAGGTTGTAGCCATATTTTGGTCTACAGGCAAAAAGGAATCAGATCTCATGGCAGACGTGATAACTTTTATTAGACCAACTAAATATTTCCAACAAAAAAAAAAGTCTTTATTTGCCAGCTTTCGGGCACACTCGCCCTTCCTCAGACATAGGAGAATGCAAAGATTGTAAAATTTCTCCTAGGTGGAAATGAAAATTCATAGTTCACAGGAGAGCTGAAGGTGATGCAAGATCTCTTGGTTGGAATTGTGCAAATTAGGCTCAGATAAAAGTTAGAACTGTCTATTTACCTCAATGTTGTCTGGTGTT
>NW_005841874.1:3858115-3860655 GCF_000455745.1 Alligator sinensis
TTTTTTTCTGGTTATGATATTTCATATTTCACAGGAGGATGGCGTGATGGATGCTCTCCTGGGCAGTCAATTCTGGACCCCTAGCCTCAACACAAGAGAATTTCCTGCCCAGGAGAGCATCCATCACACTGTCCTCCTGTGAAATACAAAATAACAATTTCCATTCCATAAAGTAATGGAAATTCTAATTTTTTAACTAACCCATATAATGTAATTGTACATAGTAGCACTGGTATTTTTTGTACCTGCGTGGTTCAAGACCTGCTTAATTAGAGCACATTGCCAAATTAATGATGAGCTACTCAGCTGACCGCTGCAGCCTTTACTTCCAAGGGCACCACTTCTCCGCTCAACTGGAGCACAGCAACTGTCCACAGAGTGGAGTGGAGAAGCAGGGCTCTATGAAAGAAAAGCCTCAGTAAAACACCTGGAGCACCTCAGCAGTCTCACCCAGCTGTTTACTGAGACCGCGTGCGCTCTCCACCTAGTTCACAATCCCACAACTTCCCAGGGGATTAAAGAACCAAACCCTGGAAAGAATCCGATTTCTACTGTATCATATCCCTAGCCTATAGGATAGTTAAAGCAGTACAGAAATACTTTCTGTAATATAGTATTTTCTATTCAATTCTTTAAGGTCTTAAATGAGTTTCTGTAAAACCCTATAGTTTCCTCCCTATCACATTTTATAGGACTTTTCTATAAGTATCCTTATGTCACATACAAACACCTTTGAAGATACCATTGACCCAAGGGGTCTGACAATCCTTCTGCTGGGTTTTATGTTCAGAGTGCAAACCTGCAGCCATGGGTGAAAAGGGGGGGACCAGGTGCGGCTCATCATCCTATAACACAAGTATTTTCTCCAGTTAAAGAGAAACTAGAAGCTTTGCTAATAAAGTAGGGGGCTCTCACTGTTTTATCCAGTTTAAGAGCAAAGCAAAAAACCAAATATAACTACCAGAATGTGCATTAATTTGCTAGAGTATATATGAAGCTTAGAAAAAACACAAACTAGGCAAAAATAGTCAAAAGATATTGTATCATTAGTCCCATAGTGATTGTAGTTAAATGCATCTCTCTTTTATTGGCAGACAAGGTTCTTTGGGTAAGTCTGATATCTTTTATTAGACCAACTTAATTAGTTGGGAAAAACATTTTAAGCAAGCTTTCGGGTTCAAAAACTTTGTCAGGCTGAGGAAGTTTCAGCAGTTGGTGCGTGCTCTTCCTGGATGTCCTTAGACCAACACGGCTACAACCCACACCCCTATCTCTTTTATTCAAATTCATAAAACAAGATCTAGCCTTCCTGAGCACTTGGACAGTACCTCTAATACTTCACTGCCAGTCATTTCTACATGTGAGTTAATATAACCACACCTGAGTTAAGGTTTTTAGCTAAAATTTTAAAAAAAGGTTTGCAAGGCTGTAAAATGGAAGAGACATCATCAGGGATTGGCAATATTGCAGAAGAAAGGACAGTTTGAATAGTGAAACATCACGACTACTTAAAAAGGATAGAGAGTCATTAACACCTGTGGACGGGAGAGAGTAAACAGGAATCAGGGAAATGATAATGAGCCATGAAGTGGATTGACTCTTAGTATTACTAGAATAGAAATGCCACTGTCCCTGCCAGGCAGTTGGTTTTAAAGTCTGGGTGGAAGAGGAATCAAAGGGGGCACAACTGCACCCCCTGGGTCTGGGTCTGCCCCTGCCAGCAGCATTGCACGGTCTAGCAGAAAAGCTTTTAGTGAGGCTGGATCATCAAATGGGGTATTCTAATGCAAGACAGGAAGAGCAGTGTCTCACTGGTTGATCACGAGATGATTTAACATGAGATCCAATACCCCCAAGAAAACATTAGCGTTTGGATTAGGACAAACGAACTACAGCAAGTCAAAGAGGGAGGGGACTCACAAAGCACCAGTCGCTCCTCAATACCAGTCCATGTGCCCATACATACTCTGTGATAAGTGAAAGTCAGCCTATAGTAATTTAACCCTATTTTACTGAGGGGAAGAGATGATGTTTACTGAAAGAGAGAGTTTGGACAAGCATCAGTTAAGCATCTAATTGGATAAAAGCAAGTAGGAGACTATCACACACAGTCCTAGAAATAAAAAAAAAAAAAATAAAACACAGAAGTGATATCTGAGGATATGAACCACATTTCAGAGTAGTATGTTTTAAACACCAACATTTAGCATAAGTGTAGCTCAGGAAACAGTGTATCCAGACAGATCCACCACCGATGAAAATGAAAGCTCAGTATCTAGTACAGGGGTGGGCAAAATGCGGCCCGCGGGCTGGATGCAGCCCGCCAGGCCATTTCATCCGGTCCACGGGACTCCTAAAAAATTTAGAAAATTTATATTTATCTGCCTCTGGCTGCGTGTCATGTGGCCCTCAATGCGTTGCCAAAACTCAGTAAGCGGCTCTCCACCCAAAATAATTGTCCGCCTGATCTAGTAGAATTGCCTGATCTAGTATCAATACAGTTTCCAGCTCAAATGTAGAAATTCCCCAAATTTTCTTTA
>NW_005841874.1:3860665-3884115 GCF_000455745.1 Alligator sinensis
CCTTAGTTCAAGTGAGTAGCTTGAGGAAAATTGATTAAAGCCACACAAGTAATTGTGTTACATGCATTTAATAGCAGCATGTACTCAAATCACAGGGTATTGGAAACCATGTTATTTCTGGATTTTCAAACTGTTCACATATGTACCCACAGGCACACCAGTTGTTACACTCTCAGCTCTCTAATCATTTTGCTTGCATAAACCTCTACTCAAATGCACACATGGATTGGGTACATATGTATATGGGGGTATATATATATCACACACACACACACACACACACACATATTTATGATACATATGATACATATTTATAAATGTATCATTATACTGGGTATTCAAATGGATGCACTGTTAAACAAACACAATAAGCCTTAGAGGCATGAAAATTAGACCTTTCACATAAATTGGCATGCGCTCTCTCATCAGCTCTAGCCTTTACTTGGGACCTAGATTTATAATGTGCTGAATACTCTGTAGGTGCTCATCACCTTAAAGAATCAAACTGTGCAAGAACAGTGGGAGTTAATTCTTCTGCTACCCTTAATTAGAGAGGCAGCTCTATTATAACAGTAGCTAAATACTGACATACCCCGGTGTGTATTTTTAAACAATATTTTCATATAATTTTATATTGGCAGGCTCCTCTTGATAGAGGTCATACATGAATAAACAAATGCCATTTTACCCAGTTGCCATTTATCTAGTATCCTGGGCTTGAAAGTTTAAACCATGTTCAAAAGCTTCCTTAAAAAAAGATTTTGATAAAGGGAAAATAGGAAGAAAGAGAGAGGGGGAGAAGGTGAAATGGAGCAAAAATAAAGATAACAGGAAGGGAAAGATTTTAAAAGATAAGATAAATACAAATCACACCATCACAACAGGCCACTCCACTGCATCTGCTTAGGCTCTGATCCTGCCGAGAGAACTGCAAAAACTCAGTTGCATGCCACAGACTGTTTTTCATCTGTGCTATAGTAGAGACTTACCTTTAGCCGGCAGGAAATTTGTTTTAAAAAACCTCACACAATTAACATTACAAGAGAAAACAGTTCATAAATCCAGACTAGATGTGTGACCCCCTACATAGCCAAAAACTCATCCAAGAGGTTCACAGACTCCACAGGGTTCACCAGTGTCACTGTTACATTCTTGCATTTCATAGAAGTGTCTCATGTCACAGCAGGTTACATTTAAGGGGCTAATGTGTATGTTCGAATTGAAATGTGGCTGTCCAAGTTCTGTGTGTGAGAGAGAACTTGAAAAGGAGTCCTTCCATGCACTGCAAAAATTGGCACTTCTGGTTTGTTGGGGATAGAGAAGGCCAAATGAGTTTCTTCACTTGAGAATAGTTATGCCAAGCATTAATTAATTTGGCTCACAATCAAAAACCTGTAGTGACAGCAAGAGCAAAACAGCATAGGTTCTTCCTTCTGTTGATGCCTGTAAAATTTGATCATCATTTTAAAATACTCAGAAAGAACAACCAATAGTTCAGATTTAAATCCAAAGCTGCCTGTATCTCCGGAAATCATGCTAAGGAATGCAGTCTTTTTCTCCTCTCCCACAAGCAGAAACAAGGAAAATCCTGTTGCAAGATACATTTTATTCCTTTAAATGCTGCATCTCAACAAAGCCCTTTGACCCCTATGTTTTTCTGTTGGTAGCTGGTGAATGAGCAACAAGAAAGCAGACCCCTCCTGAGTCCTTCTATTGATGACTTTCTCTGTGAAACCAAATCAGAGGCTATTGCAAGGCCGGTAACGTCGAATACAGCAGGTAACTCATTTCCTGTAGTCATCATCAGCCAGAAAGAATTCATGTGACGATTTATGTTTGTTTCCCAAAAAGATCAATCTTTATTTTTACAAAACTGCTGCCTAGTGTTTAATTACAAATGGGCTAATGTGGAAGTAGCTAACCCTTTCGGTTGGCTTTGAGCTTTCAAAATAAAAACGTAAACCTGGGTGTTTGAATTCAGGTCCCCTGTTATACCAAAGCATTGGAGCTCCCAAGTTGCATTAAGTGGCTCTACTTTCAGTGTGTCAGAAAACTGATCTTAGTTAGCAAATCCTCCACCTGATTATTGCTTTGTGAAACCTTAACCAACGTATACCTTGTTTTATCTGAACCCCTTAAGTTTAGAGTTCATGGTTTATGATTAATTCTTAAATACTTGTTTAGAGGTTTCTCTAGATGTGGTCTTATTTCTACGAAGATCATTCCACCCAACGGCCAGCTTTCATTTGGGCTGTGTTTAAAATATTGTCAGTCCAGTTTTTGGATAAATCCCCAAGCAGAGTGCCCACATACTGCACTGGTTAGTATGTGCTGTAAACCTGTTTCTGTGCCCAATATACATAAAATGCAAGAGGGTCTCAATCCCAACAAAAGAACTATAAGTCAAGACATAGCAGCTTGTGTATTTTAGCTATGGAGGTCTCCAGTTCAAATCCACAGAGAGCCAAGCCTAGAAGCCATCACACAACCACCAAAAATCTATCTACTCTTCAGGGTACAGGTGAAGTGAGTTTCAGTTAGAAACAAAAAAATAGCATTAAATTACATTATGGCAAAACCCCTGTTGAACAATATTCTGCTTAATACCAAGATTATTGCTGTCCAGCTGGTTCAGAGGTTTTGTTATCCTTGAAACTATTTCCTGTATGGTTTCTTTTTCTCATGGCAGCATTTACTCCCACCTAAATTATGGGAACAGTGTTGTACTACCCACAGTGGAGCACTAGATTGCTTCTGTAAAGATCCTTTATCAAAAACCTAAGGTAAACTTGACTCCGTTTCTACTTGTAAAAGTCACGCTGAACTTCCTGCTACTAATTCCTTATTATTTACAGGCTTGCTTTATTGACAGCTTAATAGAAAAGATATACCAAAACAGATTTTTTCCACTCTACTGTGAAAAAGAACAAAAAAGCTACAACTGAGCTTGGCTGCTTTGATATTGAAAAACATGCAATAAAAGTCTTATTTGGCTTAGATTCGAATGGCATAGTAGAGCCGATCATAAAATGAGAGTGTAATACTAAAAGCATTCAGAATGAAGGAAAGGACACTGTCTAGCAGCACTGGCTCCAGAAACCAGGTTGCTGCTAGTCAATGGTTTCTAAAATGGTTTGTCCTGTGAGAAGGCATTGGATTAAAATTAATTTATTCTCAAATTATTAAAATAACTAATTCATTCATTAGAGAGCTGGATTATTATGTTCAGCTATAATTAATGGGTATTTTGAACAATGTGCAGCTTTCCATTGAAAACTGAACATTTACTTAAATGAAGAACAGTAAAATAAGAGCTCTTCCTTAGCAGAGATAAATATATTGGGGTGAACAAATAGATCAATAGCTAGATAGGCAGATAGTTAAAGAGTCAGCATTCATTAAAAAATAAAGTAATTATAGGTATTACCTCTGCCCCAAAAATACCCATTTTTTATTGCTTTACAATCACATTTACTAATTTTTGAAAAAAAATGTTCTCCTTTGTTACTGTGTGATAGATCCACTTAAACAGAGACTGACCACCTACACAGATGAAACAGCACAACTGATTAAGCATAAAGTACTGCCTAAAACATCTACTAAACAAATTGAAAAAAAAGAGAAAAGTAGGTTTTCTGTAACTTTTTTGTTATAATAGTCTTATATGTCATTTGTTTCAATGAGTACGTAACGATTCAGGTTCGTGATTTTTATGTTGACATTGGCCATGTAATAAATATGTCCAAAGCAGTTTAGCTTTTTTGTGTGTTCCTTGTAATCATCAAATGGAAGATTCCCCCAACTAGTTATTTAATATATTCTTGCCCCTTTTTAACCCAAGGAGTTAGCCAGATTTGGGGATCCATGGGTGCTTTTTATTGAGATTAATATTGGAGGTGGGTACTGCTTTGAATACAAGCCTTTTTTTTTTTTTTTTTTTTACAAAGAGTATGTAATATCCCATTCCTCTAAACCAGGGGTGTCCAACCTTTTTGAGTGTGGGGCCGGATCATGAACTTTATCACCCAGTGGGCCAGCGAGCCATATTCAAAGACCTCACAGGAAGCAGTCTCGCATCACCCCCACCGAAACGAAAGTACAGTGTTTACTTCCGCTTCCCGTCACAGCACCTCGGGCCTCAGAAAACTGCTTGGAGGGCTGCATGGCCGTATGTCGGACAAGCGTGCTCTAAACAGAACAAGATCCAAATGGGATCCTATGCCTTTAGGAGTGCTCCAAACCTCTCATTCTTGCTCTCTCTCAAGATCACATCCCCTGTGCTTGTTTTGACTATGTCTTGACTGTCCTACAACTGCTTCTTGTCTCTCATCTCAGATCATTTCTACCTCTCTCTCTCTCTCATCAGCATACAAATTTTCACAAAACAATAGCCAGCCAAACCCATACAACCCTATTTGCCTTTATTTTAGACAGAGGCATGTTCCTGCTTCTGAGAAGAAAGCTGCTATTACCATATTTACTCAAGCCCAAGTCAAGGATTTTTTCCCCCAGTCAACAGGAAACAGGGGTGTCTCTTGCAGCAGGGGAGGGCCCCATGGCTGGGGATTGTGAAGGGGGGGATAACAGGGGACATCTGACGTGTGCAGCTTCAGTGAAGCACAGTGGACACAACACAGCTTGCCACTTGTCTGCTGCTCCAGCTTCATTCCCAACCCAGTCAGGCCCAGAGCTATCACCGTTGCTTCTGCCTGGCCAGGCTGGGGCCACTGAAGCCGATTGTGCTGAAGCTGGGGCCACACAGAAGGTAAGTGGTGGGGGCGTGCAGGCAGTGGGAGGAGCAGTGAGAGGGGCAGGTAGCAGGGGTCAGGCACAGGCACATCAGGGGGAAGGAGGGCACATAGAAGGGGTTTATGTGGCAGAGGGACAAAGGGCAGGGAGGGGGGCAAATGGCAAGGGGACATGCATAGCATGGAGGGGGCAAGGGGCAGGAGGACAACAAGCAGAGGTCTGGCTCCTTGCCCCCCACCACTGCTTTCCCCACCACAGTGGTGAAGAGGATGAATTTAAGATGACCCGCCAGCAACTAGATTTTATACATGGAAAATTATAGCAAATGTATCATCTTAAATTCAAAAGGTCATCTTGGATTTGGGTAAATAAGGTATTTCAGCTCTCTGCTTCCACAATTAAGCATAACTGTTTCTGAAAAACTTTCTTAGAATAAGGGTAATTATGGTGCCCAGTCCATAGCAACATTTTAGACTGGGGCTTTCAGATATGGACAGAAACTTTAATGGCTTGGGCTAGGCTGACGGTGACCCTCATGTTTGCCCCTAAGAATCAGTGCAGACGTGCACTGAGTATTCAAATTCCTATGTGGGTCTGGAGTTCTCTCTCTCTCAAGCAATGTAAATACACATTTATTATGTGTTATCCTTTCTCTGGGTCACATGGGTGGTCTCACAGACTTCACCGAGACAAGATGCTTGAGTAAGGCTAGCAAAGAATGCCTCAGAGTGGTTATTTTTTCCATTATGAAAATTGTGAAAGGGGTATTACAGCACGGCAGGTTAAAGACAAAGGAAAACATGCTGCTAAATCCTCACAAATGTCTTTGAAATCTCTGAATGTAAAGTAATTGTAAGGTACCAGGTCCAGACGTGGATCTTCTCCTAAATGGAGCAAGACACAAAAGTAATGTTATAATCAGCTGGTACTCAATGGTTTTGCTTTCATTTGGTAAAGCACTGAGAACACCAGTATTTAGTGGAAAACTATAAAAGGCAAGGTTTTCAAAAGTAATCAGTGATTTCAGGTGTCTGACTTGACACAACTTAAGAAGGTCTCATTTTCAAGGCGACAATCCTTTCTACAAATAGCTCCTTTTAGGTGATGGAAGCACTCAAAAAACAGTCACTCATGAACATCTTTACCACCATAACGACATTGCATTTACTGTAGCTAAATGTGAATGTGTATAATTTAATTCAAGTCTTTCATGTTCATTTAAACATAATTTATAAAGAATAAGGATGAACTAGAATTGAGTATACGAATTGTAGTATAGCGCAGCGCTGAGGTCTAACATTTTGTGGCTCTGATAGTATTGTCCACAGGTTTGGATCTCTTGGACCTCAGTGAGCCTGTTGTACAAACGCAAAGCAAGGCGAAGAAGACAGAGAATGCATCCCGAGATGAAGGCTTAAAGGCTGCAGCCCATAGAAAGAAGACAGACAGCTCAGACCTGATTAAAGTAGATGCTGAGCAGAAGGTCCTGGCGGTCAGAGTTCCAGAGAAGTCTTCATTAGATTTAGGTGAGAACAGGATATTTCAGCAGTGTTATCAAATGTTCCTTCTTACTGCTATCACAAAAAATGCATAGGAAAAAGTTCTCCATTTATGTGGTCATTTCCAAGTGAGTGCAGAGTGGGTGGTCATTGTGATTTAGCAGCATTTTATACCAACTATGCCCTCAAGTTTACATGGGTATAAATGACGACACACGATGCCCTGGAAAAGGTGGACGATGCAATGGAACATCAGGTTCTGAACATAATTATAGTGTTTTCAATGAAAGAGAGCAGTTGAATGCAAATGCATCAAGGACAAGTGCAGAGTGCTGCACCTAGGGTGCAAAAATATCTAACACACCTACCGGATGGGAAGTGACCCTCTCAGCAGCACAGAAGTGGAAAGAGATCTCAGAGTCATAGTGGACTCCAAGATGAACATGAATCGTCAGTGTGATGAAATCATCTACAAAGCTAACCGCACTTTATCATGCATCAGCAGATGCGTGACAAATAGATCCAAGGAGGTGATCCTTCCCCTCTATCGGGCACTGGTCAGACCACAGTTGGAGTACTGTGTCCAGTTTTGGGCACCGCACTTCAAGAAGGATGTGGATAGACTCAAGAGGGTCCAAAGGAGGGTCACTCATATGGTTAGGGGCTTACAGGACAAGCCTTATAAGGAGAGACCGAGGCCCCTGGACCTCTTCATCCTCCACAAGAGAAGGCTAAGAGGTGATCTTGTGGCCACCTACAAATTCAGTAGGGGGACGCGGCAAGTGATCAGAGATGCTCTGTTCACCAGGGTGCCTCTTGGGGTAACAAGAAACAACGGTCACAAACTGACAGAGAGCAGATGTAGGCTAGATATCAGGAGAAACTTCTTCATGGTAAGGCTGGCCAAAATTTGGAATGAGTTCCCAAGGGAGGTGGTGCTCTCCCCTACCGTGGGGGGTCTTCAAGAGAAGGCTGGATAGGCATCTGGCTGGGGTCATCTGACCCCAGCGCTCTTTTCTGCCTAGGCAGGGGGTCGGACTCGATGATCTGGTGAGGTCCCTTCTGACCCTAGCACCTCTGAATCTATGAATCACTTGTTCTTTTTCAAAGTTTCACTCCATGTCAGTTGTGAGGACTGTTTATGATGTCAGTATTTATCTAGTAGGAACTAGTCTTGGTCCACATCTTCGTTTCATAACAGTTATCAGTGTGATAATACTTTACCAAGCTGGGCTGGATCCAAAGAGATGTACAGTCTCTAGTGATTCCATATTAGTTGCTAGCATTAAGAAGGCAGCCACCAGAAAAAGGCCTAGGCTTGCCAAGTTTTAGTTCTGTATAACTAAAATATTACTAATGCTGTTCAATGCTTCTTGCCAGGTGCTTCAGTGGACAGTCTGTTGGATAAAATTATTAGGGGGAAAAAGGGCAACTTCTAGGTTGTCTCCAGGTGGGATTTTAAAAAGTTACCCATGTGAGCTAGAGATCTATTTCCATTGTAGTCAATGCAGGTTAAGCACCTACATTTCTTAGGTTTTTTGAGGACCCAGTTTGTTCATGATGGGGAGATTGAGGTGCTCAGGATTAAATGCAGCATTCTAGGCATTCTCTCCCAGAGAGATGGAAAGAAAGATTAGGGTTTGCTGTGGAAAATCTTTACAGCAAAAGAGGAATAATATCCAAATGAACAACTGCAGTTTTAAATGATGATAAAGTAAAAGAGTGCAGTGCCTTCTGCTGTGCAGCATAATCTTAAGGACTATTCAGGGAAGAAATCTACCATCCAGGTTCAACACAGTTCAATACAGGCTCAGCACAGGTCCCTGCTAAACAGTTATCTCCTTCCCCCATTGCTAGGCTTTTCTTCACCATGGCGCACACTCCCAGTAACGGTCAATACATGTGTAAAGGATTAACAACAGTTTTGTACCCCAGATCTGTGAACTCTTTCAAGAAATGCTTTGGAAATAGATTAACCAAATTCCAGAAATTGCTCATTAAAACAAAGCAAGGGGCATCATTAGAATTTGGGGCAGCTCTCAAACCAGCCAGATCCATGTCACCCATCTTTTTCAGATAGAGCAAATGTCACAAATATCTACTGTATTACACCCACTGTTTTGCCTAATAATATCATCCCGGGGAAGCTGAGAACGGTGCATTCCAAGAACAGGATTCATAGAGGTTAAGGAAACAAACAAAATTAATATCCTGTCGAGTCCAGGAGAAAGTAAATTCAGGTCTCTTGCCCAGACTGAATCACAACCATCTGCAACAGAAAATTGGCTAGGAGAAAGACATTTGTCTCAAAGTAGCAGAGTTTCCTGGCGCTACAGCAAAGGCTTTTAAAAACCCTGATTTTCAAATAAAGAATCTGAGGGCACAAACAGAAGTAACAATTTTTGCCTGATCTGGGCACAAGTGGTCTAGAGCTGTGACCAAATGCAAGTGCATGGCTACAGACTGCTTCAAAAATCTGGTGAAAATCTGACCCTTCATTGCAGGAGGGGTCAGATGAAGACATTTCGAAACAGAGCGTCTTCTGTAACTTCTGCCTGCGCTGCCTGTTGCTGTTTTCAGAATGGGAGGGTGGAAAGGGAGCAGAGGAAGTTCAGTCTCAAAGAACCCCTAGAGCGAGCTCCCTTTCCCCACTCCCATTCCAAAAAACTTGCAGCCATGCAAGGAGGAGGGGCCATTGCTAGTGAAAACTGACTGCAAGCCACAGCCGGCAGATAGATTCCTCTCCCCGCTGGAACCACCAGTGAACTTCTGTTTGGTCCAGGGGATCATTGATCTCAGAACACTTCCTGCAAAGCGTTCTCAGCTACAGCGGGGAGCTGCACTTCTCTCTGTGCCCTGAACCTATCATTGTTTGAAAACAAAGATCAGGCTGGCAACTAAAATATCAGTTGCCTCTACCATCATTTGTACCCGCCCATTGTAAATGCTAAATGGAGGATGGATTTTCAAAATCTGAATTATGATGTGTAGACTAAAAGTATCCAAAACTACCAAGAAGCTGCCATAATCCAAACAAAAAGTGATTTTTCCATTGAATTAACAAGCATTAACAGGGAGCCCAGACTTTTCTACAAATTTTAAATTGGAATGGTTATGAAAATCCAGATTTGGGTAAATTATTGATGCTCTCAGATATTTCAGTTCTCCTGGGATTTCAGCTGAAAAACTGAAGTAAATTAAATATGGATTGAGTCTTAATTAAAACATATGATTTAGTGATTTAGAGTGCAATTCCCTCAAGACTCATTCACAGAGCTGAAGAAAGAATATTATTTTCTGAGTTAGGTTCCTTAACAGACCCTTCTTTTCTTTTTCAGTCGATATTCAGACACAGCTAGAGAAATGGGATGAAGTGAATTTTCGTGGAGATAGGACCAGCAAGGGCCATCCAACTACTGAACGAATATCATCATCTAGAGCTCCATCAAAAGAGCTTTTATGGTAAAACATTTTTGATTTCCTGAGATAGTATTTCTGGCTCTGCTCTTTCATTAATGAACATTTTCATTAATTTTATAGTTACCTAACTCATAATATTGTTCAATATTGTCCAATTTATTATAATCGCAGCAACAGGGGTAAGTGAAACATCAGACATTAGCTAACAAGTAGGGGGCTGGACTCAATGATCTTCCAGCCCTAATATCTATGAAGTCTATGAAAGTGAACATATTGTAAATTAACTTGCATCAACAAGTTTCCTAAAACAGCGTAGATGGAGTTCAACAGAACTATGAATGGCGGCCAGAGGCACAAGTCAGGCTAAATGCGATTAGACGAGCACAGGGGAGCAAGTGCAGCTGTTAAAGTACCGCGGCCTGCACTCATTTGGCATTCAGGGGCATGTGAACTGAATGCAATTTACATCTCCAAGAGGTGCAACATGTGGATATATGACAAAACAGTAGAAGATAACACATCCAAGCCAAAGTCTGTCTTCTCTTATGGCATTTGTAACCTCACTGACCTTAGTGAGGTTGCCAGGGCTGTTAGTAAAGGCTGCAGATGGGTGCTTCCATTTAGTTGCCTCAGGCATCTCTACACTGTACCACATTGTGCAGTGTACACATAAGCTTAGTGAATAAGCTACACTCAGGTTGCCAAATCACTGCATTGCCACTTCTATATACCTGCATCAATTTCAAACCAATCCGTTTTTGCCATTAACCTATATCACCATTTACTTTGTTGTCAGATTTAGCTTGGAGAATTTCATTAGAGTAGTGGTTCTTAACCTTTTTAGCCTGAAGGCACCCTTCCATAACTCTTCCACATTTCGTGGCACCCCAGTTGAAAAATCATGTAGGTCTAAAGAACCAAGGACTACATATTGATGATGGTTTTACAGCACATTTACCTGACTTCTGAATTCTTTCCATGCATGAAAGGTGAGAACGACCCTCCTCCTTTTTAATAGGCTTTTAGCTCCCTGTAATCAACTTATTTTCTTCTGCTACTTGTGTGCATGCTACCCCTGGGAATTTCTCCCCTTCCTTCCCACTACTGTTCTTTACTATGCTGTGCCTAATTCAGATCAGACCTGTGGAAGAATGCCTTGCATTTGAAAACTTGTCTAATTTGTCTTTTATTGGACCATCTACATAGTTGGTCCAAAAAAAGATATCACCCTAATAAATCCTTACCTCTCACTTAGCTTTAAATTTGGAAAAGATATGGAGGGGGTCTTGAGGCTAAAAAAGTGGATAATCACTGATCTAGCTGGTGCCACTTAGGCTAGGGACAGACATTTAAAAATCTGGAGCCTGGATTGATTCAATCTTTGCAGGTTAGTCTAACCTGGCTAGTAATCATACAGACATTCCCTCTGGACTGAAGAAATGCAGGCATATGCTTGCAGTGGCTCAGGCTAGAAGCTGGGGGGTGGTAGAGCAGTCCTCCCTTCCCTTTGACAGTGCTGAGCTGAGGAAGGTGTGGCACAGCCCAAGAAGGCTGCTCTGATTAGGGTGGCGTTCTCCCCACCTCGCTGTTCCTGACCATGGAGGAAGCTAACAGGGAGTTGATAACACAGCATTTAGCACCCCATCAAGAAAACAAAAGTCTCTCATTAGTTCAAGCTCTTCTTAAACAACTTTTTCCAAGGAAGGAACAGAAGGATAGTACCAGCAGACCTATTGCTCAGCTCCAAAAAGCCCTAAGTAGACACTGTCCTGTCTTCCTTTGTCCTGTCTACCTTACACAGACATCTCCCAACGTTAGCTAGCATATCACATGCTGGCTACAGTCCTTGCTGTGGGAGAGGAGAAAGGGGAATCCCTGTTTGAGCAGGGAGTGGGGCAAGGGGAAGCCAGGCAGGTCTCTGTTGGAGCTCCAGCCAGGGAGCAGAGGGGCAGGGCCAGCCCTGCTCTAGAGCAGAGAGCCCCGCCCAGGGCTGCAAACTATCTAGGATGCTGAGGGACTCTGGTTTAAGTTACACCAGGAAGGAGTCTGGGGGACACATTGCATAAACCAGTTTGACCCAAATCAGTTAAGTCTGATACTACATTCAACCAGGTTTATATCAAACCGGTTTCAGCCATTTTCAAACTGGTTTATCTGCATTGAATGTCTGTTCTGTTACAGGTTTAAACCCGTTCCTGATCACTTAAACCAGTTTGTGTGTAATGTCTGTCCCTAGCCAATAGGGCTGTGGGAGCAGGATCTCATTCCCCCTGGCTCTGCTCTTTCCAGAGTCTGTCCCCTCCCCACCCCTGGTCTGTACCTCAGGGGGAAAGGAGGCTCCCACTGCTAAGGCTGCTCTTGCAGGGTCTCACACACTAAGAACTATACCCATGGCCCTCCCCACTGGCCCCAGAAGCATGAGAGGAGCAGACAGGATAAGCCAGGCTGCAAAGCACAGCTCTGTCTGTGCATCCACCTGCCCACCCACTTGCAGCAGAGAGCACTGTTGGGAATGTGGGGGGACCAGTACAGGGGCTTTAGGCAGGGAAGAGTGGGGGAAGAGAGCAGTGGCAGCCCCCAGAGAAACAGCCACAAGCGCTGCTAGAGTTGCTGGGGCAGATGCAGGATGCCAGATATGAGAGAAGAACATTTACCTCCTCACACAGGGACTGGGTAACAGAATACCCCTAACAGGATCTTTGGGCACCCCAGTTGAGAATCACTGCATTAGAATTTGACACCAGATTAAATTTGACCCGGTGCATTTCCCTTCTGTGTTATCTGCCATAAAGACACCGAGAGGAAACTAGGATAGTGTGCAGACAGAAAGGGGTATGGGATTGGGCGATTGGGAGCCTAGTGCTCTAGAGCATAGTTTCTCAACCTGTGGTACCCGTGCCCCTGGGGGTACACGAGACACAGGCAGGGGGGACACGAGTGCCCCAACACTCTGTCTCTCTCACCCTCTTTTCACCTCTCTTGCCCCTTCCTCCTCTCAAAACTATGGCAAAAAATTTGGTGCAGCACACATTGTGCAGTGCTTTAAATTCCTCAGTAATAATTTGGCATGCCATGTTTTGCATGGCACTGGGTTCAGCCCTCCTAGCTTTGGGCAATGTCACCTCTAGCCCAGGTACATACTTGAGTTGTGCATCCCTGGTGTAAAAGGTGGCAACACTACCCACACCAGATCAGATATCTGTCATATCATGGCCTTATATACACAGCCCTTTTCCAACATATGGCACATATTAGTCCGTAAATATAAAATCCCCTGGAAAACTGAGTGTTGGGGTACTTATTAAAATTTTCAGAAGTTAGGGGGTACTTTCTACTTAAAAGGTTGAGAAGCACTGCTCCAGAGTTCTGACTCCTTCTTTGTGACTGGACAATTCACTTGGCTATAAAAATAAGGAACGGTGCTTTAGGCCTGATGCCCCACTCTGTTATACTAGTTTTATACCAATGTACAAAAGCGAATGTGTAAATGTGTTTATCTATAGGTCTACAGAGAACAGGTCACAGTCTGAGCTGGCTAAAGTCAAGAGTGCCTTGGACTCAGATTCAGCATCAGATTTAGAACTAGCCCCAGCAACACAGGTAAGAGTTTTTATTATGGAGCACAAGGGGAAGGCAAGAAGGAATCAGCTTATATGGTTACTCTTCACTGCTCTAACAAAACAAAACAAAACAAAAAAAATGAAGGGGGCATTTTTCACAGTCATCAGCTGAGCCGAGGGGAATCCTGCCTGAGGCTAAACGTTCAATTTCTAAATACAGATACTAGGTATTTGAAATAAATGTATTGTCATTTTGGTGTTCACTTCTTTAGTGAGTAAGCATAATAGCCTTGCTTACAGGTTCTCAGAAACATATGCCAAGAGGGGTAAAGTACTGATGCATGGATGTCATCCAACTCACAAGTCTTGCCTTCCAAATGCTCATCGGTAATGATACCAATAAATAGCTACGATTGCAGTGGAAAGAAAGTGCAATAAAATTGTACTGTTCTGTTCAGATCAGGGAATTACATAGAGTTACAAGATACATTATATCATCATCTCATGCTTAAGACTGTCAAAATGCAATGAAATATTTAAAATTGATGTGGGGGGGGGAATTATCAACAGATTTCAAGAATATGATTTTAATGTAAATATTTTAAACCAACACACCCTCCAGATCAGCAGGATCAGCTGCTATTTTGTTGTTGGGTGTTTTGCATTTACTGTGTTTCAGGTAAAGTCTCTGAGGGTTATTTAGGGAAATGAAGTCTATCAGGAGAAAGGAGCCTTTGGAAAAACATGAAGTATTTTAATGCATTAGCTCACTATTAATATCCACCTGCAAAAAAAAGTAAGCACTGCTTACATGAGTTTGTATTGGCTTGCTACAAAATCAATAGCACAGCAGAATTGTGACAGGAACAAGTAATAATATTAGTCAAACCACACAAATTGCCACCCAAATCATAAGCAACGTGACTTCAGGCTCTTGTACTTAAATCATTTGGCACTGTTAATAGCCCGTAGATAAAATTCAGTTTTTATCCTTTACAAGTGCTTTAAACCCCTCACACTTAACATAATCCAATAAGTGAATCATTTTCCTTTTACCAAAAAGAGACGGTTATCTTGTGTTTGCTAATGTAGTGAGAAGCATTTCAAATTAGCTACCAACCCAAGAACATGAATGCGTGAAAAAGAATTACTCTACCAAACTCTCATATGAGAGATGCAATATTGGACCTTTGGTTGCTGCATAAACACTACAGAGATCAATGCAGATCCTCAGCAGGAGAAAGTGTCAGAGATCCCTGGAAGTCAGGATGGCTTCCATCCGTTAAGCATCTGCCCAACGTTTCCATTCTCTTAGGATATTATAGCATTATATTCCCTAGAATTGGCAATGAATACATTGATCACTGTTACAGGAGGGACGTCAGGGTCGCCGTACTCTCCCCTGCCGCCTCCTTTACTATGCCAAGCTGTCGTCTTGCACCCTCCTATCCTCTCCCGCCACGACTTTGCTTGTATATATTTTTCTAGGGAGGCTGCCTTCCTTCTTCTCGGCCACGGTTGTCCAGTTACCTCTAGTTCTTCTACGGTAGTGTGTTTTCCGTACTCCTCAGCCTTATGGGCTATGCGTGGCTCCTACCACCCCAATACCATGCCCCAAGCCTCGCAGATGTAATGGACGTTGTTCTGTCCCTTTCTCTGTCTTCACGCCCTCTTTGGCACTCGGGCTCTCTGCAGTCCCATCTCTCCGTCTCTCTCAGGGCCTTCTCAGTTACGCCGCCCTTCTCCAGGGCTCACCATGCCCGCACTGGGGCTCCTCAGTAATGCTGCCCTTCTCTGGGCTGGGGTCTATGCACCCCGAATGCTGCGCCCTCACTGGCGCTGGGGTCCCCACTCTACTGTGAGTCCCCTACGAGGCCTCCTCCATCCCCTAATAGCCTCTCCCAAACCACCGGTGTAACCAATAGCAAACACAAACAGTAACATAAACACCAGCCTCTTGGCTACCACATAACTATAACTATGCTCAGGCCTACTGGGTTCTCTATCCTACCGCGGTGACCAACGCTGCTCTGGCATCCAGGCTTGGCTTCTTTTTAGGTGTGGGTCATTATCCCACTAGTTGCCTCAGCAACCAGCACCTGAGGAGCCCTCCCTGCTCTCTCAGTAGCAGGCACCCTCGTGCCCTGCTGCACACCTCCCCCTCACGATTCCAACTCACCGGGCCGGGTCTTGGTTCGTATCTGCTGCACCTCTTCCGTCTCCGTTTTCTCGAGTCCAAGCTCTTGTTCTTCGAGCCCTTCAGCACGCAGAGGTGGAGGTTTTAAGGCGCCTCCTACCCGCCTTTTACCCAAGGTGCACCATGTGGGATTTTATGGGATGTGCCCCGCCACAGGCAGTCCCTCCACACTAGCCAACCTTGGTCGACTACGCTCCCTGTTGGTCGAGCTTCGGCCTGACTCTGGGGGGTTTTCTCCCTCTCACCTCTGGCCCAACTACAGTCCATCCCTGTACACCCTAGTCTCTTCCCTAAGGCGAGTTGTGTGGTTCCTGGTCTCCTTAGGCCTTTTTGGAGCTCCTGAAGCTTCTCCCAGATGTCCCACTGCCTCCTCAACACCTTCTGGGTATCTTTTTCTTTCCAGAGCTCTATCTTACCCTGCCAGTGGACCTTCCTCCCGGTCCTTTATACACCTTCACATAAGCTACACTCCCTACTTTTTCTTCAATGAGGCTTCTTAACATCCACCCTCTGACCTGTTTAGGGAGGCTTTTTCCATAAATCTGAGGTCTCTTCTCAGGTTTTGATCCCCCTTTTGGTGGTGGTTCTCTCCTCCTTGCCCGTTGCCATTTCACCCCACTTTCTTTACCAGGCTCCACTGGTTTCCTTTTTCCTGTGTCCCTCTTTGACCCGTATTGCCCCAGGTCTTGGGCTGCCTGGGTATTCTTGACAAACTAAGCAGGAAGCTTCCCTCCTTGGGGTCCTCTGTTCACCTTTCCCTGCTGTCCCAGCCTCTACCAGGCCTGTTTCCCTTGGCTGCCCCTTATTGGGATCTATGCTGTTTCTCTTGCCTCTCAGTCATAACAGTTCCTTCAGCTGAAGTTTTAGCTGGCTCATCTCCTTTGCATGGTCATTCTGCCATTGTTCCCATCTCCGGTTCCAATATTCTATAAGAGCCAGCAGGGCTTCCTTTTGTAGGGTCACTGGCTCTTTCTCTACAGCTCCCTCCTCCCTGGTACTTTCCCCAGGCAGTCCTGACTCAGCTTCCTCCCTGTGTTCTTCTGGGTCTAGGTATCTGGGGAATTTCCCTAGCTCCATACATTTCAGGTTCTTATACCGGGCAGTTTCTAGCTGAGCCTCTACTTCCTTCAGGGCCCTTTTCACTACTCCCACCTCTTGGTATTGTTCCTGTTGTTCCAACTTAGCTGTCATCACGTTCTCTCCCCAGGCAGTCCTGACTCAGCTTCCTCCCTGTGTTCTTCTGGGTCTAGGTATCTGGGGAATTTCCCTAGCTCCATACATTTCAGGTTCTTATACCGGGCAGTTTCTAGCTGAGCCTCTACTTCCTTCAGGGCCCTTTTCACTACTCCCACCTCTTGGTATTGTTCCTGTTGTTCCAACTTAGCTGTCATCACGTTCTCTGCTAATCGAGTTCCCAGTGTCTCCAACCTTTCCCGCAGTCTCTGCGAACTCTCTGGTTTGTGATTCCTGTCTTTCGTCTGACCTCTCAACCTCCCCCAGGTTCTGGATCTTTATAGCCATCTGCTCGTTTGCTTCTTGCAATCCTTTTCTCTCCGTCTCCAGACTCTGGATTTCTTGCCTCATCTTTTGCACTTCCCACTGTAGCTGCTCATTTTCTTCCCTTATCCCCGCTTCCTCTGTTAGGCTATTTTCTATAAGGGCTTTAAGGGACTGTACCTGTTGTTTCAGTTTTTCTTTTTCCCCCCTCCATGCTCTTTAACTGGGTCTGTAGCTGTTCATTCTCCCTCTCCTTGGTTTTTAGTTCCTCTTCCAGAGACTGCATTTGCTTTCCTAACATCTCATAACTTGCGCCAAAGTTTTTCATTTGTTCCACCTGTTGCATGAGTAGCTTGTCTGTCTCTCTGGCCTGGGTATGGCTTTTGGATAGCTAGTCCCACAACTCCTGTGCAAGATCTTCTGTACACATACTTCTCTGTTGCCAACTTTTCAGCTCCTCTTGCAACTCTCCTATCCGGTCCTCCTGGCTATGGGCTTCCTTTTGGAGGACTCCTATTAGGCCTCTGGCTACTTCCAATTCCCTTAGCACCTTCTTTTGTTCTTCTGTCTGTTTGGTGCCAGCTTCCAGAGACCTTGTCCCACCTGCTATCACTTCCTCCTGCAGTTTTTTTCAATTTCTCTTCCCTCTCCCGGCCCCTCTGAGCCTCCAGGGAAATGAGCCGTTCGATTGCCTGCATCTTTTCTGCCTCTATCGCCACTAGGCACCTGATTTCTTTTGAACCTCCCTCTTTCTTGCCAGACAACACCTGAAGCTCCAATGCAGCGACCTGCGCCTCTGCTCTCTCCTTTTGGGCTTTTGCCATTCCTAGCTCCCACTGCAACCAGTCTACCTTCTCCTCCATCTCCTCCATCCTTAGTTGCCAGTTGAGCTTTTCCCATCTCTGGTCTCCCATGCTTCCTACCTTTCTGGGCTGGGGCCTCAGTCTTACTCTGTGAGAACCTGGCAATGGGCTTACTCCTTCCACCCTGCCTCACAAGCTGTGGCACCCCTACCTCTTATAAAGCCTTTCTCTATTGTAGTCTTGCCCACAGGTTCATTCTCCTTTCTTTTTTCAGCACAGCCAAGCCTTTCCCGGCCAGTGCACCACTGTGACAGGAGGGACGTCAGGGTCGCCGTGCTCTCCCCTGTCGCCTCCTTTACCGAGGCAAGCTGTCATCTTGCACCCTCCTATTCTCGCCTGCCATGACTCTGCTTGTATATATTTTTATAGGGAGGCTGCCTTCCTTCTTCTTGGCCACGGTTGTCCAGTTACCTCTAGTTCTTCTACGGTAGTGTGTTTTCCGTACTCCTCAGCCTTATGGGCTATGCGTGGCTCCTACCACCCCAATACCATGCCCCAAGCCTCGCAGATGTAATGGACGTTGTTCTGTCCCTTTCTCCATCTTCACGCCCTCTTTGGCACTCAGGCTCTCTGCAGTCTCATCTCTCTGTCTCTCTCAGGGCCTTCTCAGTTACGCCACCCTTCTCCGGGGCTCACCAAGCCCGCATTGGGGCTCCTCAGCAACGCTGCCCTTCTCTGCGCTGGGGTCTATGCACCCCGAATGCTGCACCCTCACTGGCACTGGGGTCCCCACTCTACTGTGAGTCCCCTATGAGGCCTCCTCCATCCCCTAATAGCCTCTCCCAAATCACCGGTGTAACCAATAGCAAACACAAACATTAAAATAAACCCCAGCCTCTCGGCTACAACATAAGTCGCCCGGCTATAATCACACTCTAGCCTACCGGGGACTCTCTGTCGCACCGCGGTGACCGACACTGCTCTGGCATTCAGGCTTCACTTCTCTTTCCTGGCAAGGAGCTGCTGGTAGGGAACCACCTCTGGCCTCCTGCCTGTGCTTTATATAGGAGCCAGGCCCTGCCCCTTCCTTCAGCTGGCTTGGCAGGTGTGGGTCATTATCCCACTAGTTGCCTCAGCAACCAGCACCTGAGGAGCCCTCCCTGCTCTCTCAGTAGCAGGCACCCTCGTGCCCTGCTGCACACCTCCCCCTCACGATTCCAACTCACCGGGCCGGGTCTTGGTT
The DNA here is from genome assembly GCF_000455745.1 of Alligator sinensis. Taxonomy (NCBI): domain Eukaryota; kingdom Metazoa; phylum Chordata; order Crocodylia; family Alligatoridae; genus Alligator; species Alligator sinensis. The sequence continues at coordinate 3,879,634 of NW_005841874.1, forward strand.
CGTATCTGCTGCACCTCTTCCGTCTCCGTTTTCTCGAGTCCAAGCTCTTGTTCTTCGAGCCCTTCAGCACGCAGAGGTGGAGGTTTTAAGGCGCCTCCTACCCGCCTTTTACCCAAGGTGCACCATGTGGGATTTTATGGGATGTGCCCCGCCACAGGCAGTCCCTCCACACTAGCCAACCTTGGTCGACTACGCTCCCTGTTGGTCGAGCTTCGGCCTGACTCTGGGGGGTTTTCTCCCTCTCACCTCTGGCCCAACTACAGTCCATCCCTGTACACCCTAGTCTCTTCCCTAAGGCGAGTTGTGTGGTTCCTGGTCTCCTTAGGCCTTTTTGGAGCTCCTGAAGCTTCTCCCAGATGTCCCACTGCCTCCTCAACACCTTCTGGGTATCTTTTTCTTTCCAGAGCTCTATCTTACCCTGCCAGTGGACCTTCCTCCCGGTCCTTTATACACCTTCACATAAGCTACACTCCCTACTTTTTCTTCAATGAGGCTTCTTAACATCCACCCTCTGACCTGTTTAGGGAGGCTTTTTCCATAAATCTGAGGTCTCTTCTCAGGTTTTGATTACCCTAGTGCCTTGCTACAATCACTTTGCTTATATACGTCGCCTGATTGCTTTATCTTCCTGCGTCTTTGCCCTTCAGCTAGGATACCCTGTGGAAAGCAGGAGTGCATTTGGAGACTCCGTAGCAGAATGGAAGGCTACTGAAAACAAACTCCAGTAATAAAACCATCAGTGATTCCTAGCGACTCAATTTCTGTCCCCTCACCTGAAAGATAGGCAAGTTTAATTTGGAGGCTGGCAGAAACTGGCTAAAAAAAAAAAAAAAAAGTAGAAAGCAGCAGAAAGGGGCTGTGGTGACCCGGACCCCAGGATCTGAAAAGGAAGTGTCAGGAGAGTAGCCCAAAAGGAGAATGCAAGTGACAGGGAATGCTATTAGACCCCGACTCCATGCGGCGCCCAACGACTAGGGAGACGATGATCCAATTGCTCAGGGAGCAAACACCAGCACACATTGCTCGACAACAGCTTTATTTAGAATGGAGACAGCTTTGGGCGAGCTCCCAAAGAAACTGGGGAGCAGCCATGAACATTAGTTTTTTCCATATTTATACACTTTGGTTTGCGCTCATTAACATTTACTCCATCCTTGTCCCGCCTTTGCTCTACCCATGTTCCCTCCTATCTCAAGCTCTGCTTCTGTTTACTGTTTGTTTCATTAGCATGGAATTGCCTATGCATTTCATTCATTTACATACCTTTTTGCTAAGTGTGTATGGTTAAGACCATGAACCCGGCTTCTCCCAGTCACTTGCGGTTTTTTTGCTGATTTCTTCACCATCTCCAAGGTCTTACTTCTGCTTATCTCCAACAATAGCTGGTGGGCTGCATCCTATTCTCCTTGCACAATGAGCTATATATTTTACAACACTGTCACATTGTTAGTAAAATGCTTGCCTAAGCATTTTGCAATGTTACTTTTAATATATCATTCTGCCTTGTGGTCAGTGGCTTTGCTGAGCCATAGATGAAAGCCTTTATTCAGCTGCAAATCCAGTGCTCCCCAAGATCCAAATATTGTCACCCTAACAAATGCAAAGAGAGACAAAGTAATAAACCTTCCCAGTGTGATGGAACAGAAATACAGGCCTATGGAGGGAAGAAAGCTCACCTGTTCTACAAAGCAGCACGATTTCATGCAACTAAGGCCCCCTCTACATGTGACAGGTATTGTGCAATAAACTGACACACCATTTGAGCTGAATTTGCCAACTTAAAAAAGAATTAGAGCACGGGATGCTGACCCAGTCTACTGGATTGACTGGTTGCCATTTACCAGAGATGATCAAAACGAGCAGTCTTTCCATCTTGTGCTTCACACTTCAGTGAGAACAAGAAACACTACTATTTTGTTACAAGGCATATATCCATTAGTGGTGCAGTAAGGCTCAGAATATTTACATGTGAAATACGATCCCCCGTGAAAGAAAGACACTTTTGACCTTCTTTGGCCTCTGTTTTCCTGAAACAAATAAGAGTACCAAAACGTTAAGCACTAAGCACACCAAATGCAATACTCTGCCACCATTTGGCTTGTTGAAATCTCCCCTGCCTTGGAATAACTAGGGGCTAAGCAATGATAGTTTGTGGCCCTATTTGTAATGAATGCCATACCAGATGAAAGCAGCACTGTTTAGAAGGAGAATTACCAACATCTAGAAATCAGATCACCGATGCTAGAAAACAGTACACTTTTGTATATTATCTAAAGTTACTGGGTCTGATTCTCCAATCCCTTTCAATGTGTGTTGTCATTTATATCTAAATAAAGAGCATAAAGTGCTACTAAAACCAGAAACCTTTTTTTTCTGGTTGAAACAGAGAAGCACTCCAAAAACAAAGACACAGGTCATTGATCTCTCTTCCCTTCTAAACTTTTTGCTTACCATTCAAACTGGGGAGAAGCTTTGGGATCCTGCTGGAATCATTGTTAGCTTAGCACATTCAGGGAGTAACAGGGTTAAGAATAACGTAATTCAGCTAGCCAGGTAATTTGCCCTTTCCACTCTAGTACTGCACGTGTTTCTTGCCTAAGTAAGGTGTTACTGCACTTAATTGTTACACACTGCCCTGCCAACACTATTCAACCTAGCTCTGGAGGGACCACGCTGAGGGACAAGAAGATAATTTAATCTCCATGGCCCATTGTGTTTCACGTATTGCAGGTTGGATAACAACATCAAAAGATTACATGCTTGTAAAATAAGATTAGTTCTTTATTAAAAAAACTATTTACTGTCAGCAGCCAGCTTTCTAGCCAAATGCACAGACACCAAGTTCTTGGTGCCTCCTCTAAAAGCTCTGTCTCCTGCAACTAAAGAGCACGTGCTCTTCCCTCTTGAAACTCTTCCCTCTTGCAACGAACTTCCCTCTTGCAACTCTTCCCGCTTGCAACTAAAGAGCATGTGCTCTTCCCTTTTGCAACCAACTTCCCTCTTGCAATTCTTCCCACTTGCAACTAAAGATCATGTGCTCTTCCCTCGGTTCCATGCAGGTTACTGCGTATTGCATCTTAAGCTTCTCTTAAGACGGCAACGGTCAAGATGTGCCAATTGCAAGGGTTGCAATTTTCCTGGGCTGGGAAAGTTAAATTAAAGTGGCAAGAGACCACACAACTCTGGGCAGCCTCAGGCTCAGGCAGCTGTTTCTGGGCTCGGTTTGGTCTCCAGTCCCTACCGGAGACGGATCACGCATTCATTTCACATAGCTCATTAACATTCATTACTGTCAGTCACTACCTACTTGGATCAAGTTATACCAGAAAAGAGAAACATGCTCTACCCCTTCAGCTATTCCCTAACCCTGCCAGGACATCGTTCTTCTCTCAATACTCTATCAGTAAAATAAATCTCACTTTGTATTTTACCACATCACGTTTTCAAAATCTGTATCCCCTGAGGATCTTGTTTCCCATTTAAGGGTGACCCCAACTGTATGCAACATGGACCAGCAACATTGTGGAGATTTTATCTTGTCAGTTGCTGAGTCCTTAGAGGCTCCCCTTAGTGCCTTTCACTGTCCATCTCTGACAGCTTCAAGGCACATGAGCTTTAGTTCCCAGTGTAGAGCAGTGGTTCTCTGAATGAACAGGTCTCATTTCTGTGCTTGAAATATTCAAAATTATTCCATTTTTCTTGACAAACACGAAGAGTCCTATGTGTAATCGATCTACGTTGTTAATGCAAGTTTACCAAGTTTTGAGGAGTGTTACTAATACTTCCAGAAATGTGTTGGAAGGTTAGGATGGACAGTGGCCATCATGGTTTATGGCATTCTTTCTTCTCACTGGGCATGTCTACATGAGACACTTAATGCTCAGTAGACTAAATCTACTGCGCATTAGCGTGTCATGGCAAAAACCATTCTAATGCACTAATGTGCAATAGAATTAGTCTACTGCACATTAAGCATCACAAAAAGACTGTACACCATTAATACTGTGCACTAGTGCTGGCGACTGTGCATTTATGTAGTACCTCATATTAGCAGTACTAAACTTAATATGCAGTAATAACGGCTCATTAATGCACGTGCAGATACACCCACTGTTCTGTTCCCATCATACACTGCCCAATTCAACTGTATAGCACCAGGAGGATTTTTGTTGTTGTCATGAGCCCATTTGGCAGATCCCTGTTTGTGATTCTGTCTGCATGGAAATGTCCTTCAGTATTTGGTTTATTTGCAGTTTAATTTCCTCCTTGATGATAAAAACTGCAAACCTACAGTTCATAGACTGTGCAGTCTGCTTAGTTTATAAGCAAACAGATACAATTTTCAATGTTGGGCCTCTAATTTTCAATGTTGCAGCTTTAAATTCCAGTTTGTTCTCCCCGAAGGCTGATAAAGGAAACACAGATTGAAGTGGCTATGCTTGAAAAGTGAGCCTACTTCCAACATCATGTCACTTAGACATT
>NW_005841874.1:3884125-3897450 GCF_000455745.1 Alligator sinensis
AAATTCCAGCAGTACTGCTAGAATTGTTGCTGCTTTACAATGAAGTGAAGTCAAAGTCAAAGCCCAAACATTTAATTCAAGTCTATAGTCCTATGCGCCATTATTTAGACTCCATTTTGTGGACTGCATAATTTATTCTCCATATAAATCAGGCATTTGCCAATAACAGTAATGGGCTGGATCCATCTTTGATGTGCCATGAATTGCAATAAATTATAAGCTTGAAACAAAGAGTGATATAGTCTTCCAGCAGTCTGTGACCATTAGACCTTGTCTTCCCTTGGGGTGCCCTGGTGAACAGATGTACTCCCAGATCCTGATGTACACCCCTGGTATAGGCTGCTACCAAGTGACCCCTGAGCCCTCGCTTCTCCAGGCTGAAAAGTCCCATACATCTCAGCCTCTCCTCATAAGGCCTGTTTTCTTGACCTCTAATCATGCATGTGGCTCTCCTCTGGACTCTCTCAAGTTTCTCCACATCCTTTCTAAAGTTTGGAGCCTGGAATTGGATGCCGTACTCCAGCTGTGGCCTCACCAAGGCCAAGTATAAGCAGCAGGATGAGTTCCTGGGTTTTGCTTGAGATGCATCAGTAGATGCAAGCCAGAGTTTTATTTGCTTTGCCAGCTGTCGCATTGCATTGGTGGCTCATGTTCATCTTGTGGTCAGTCATGACCTCCAAGTCTCTTTTGGTTGTGGTGCTATGAGTGTAGCACTACCGAGCCTATAAGTATAATGTGGGGTTTTTCTACTGAGGTGGAGCACCTTGCATTTCTCTGTGTTGAATGCCATCAAGTTTGCATCTGCCCACTTGGTGAGCCTGTCCAAGTCAGCCTGAATTGCCAGCCTATCCTCTAGTGTGACTGCACTTCCCCATAATTTGGTGTCATCTGCAAACTTAGCCGGTCCACTTTTGACACTGACACCCGAATCCAGATCAGTTATGAATATACTAAAAAGTACTGGTCTGAGTACTGAGCCCTGGGGCACACCACTGGTCACCATACACCATGTTGACTCGGTTCCATCAAGTGTCACTCTCTGGGTCCAACTACAGAGCCGGTTTCCCAGCCATCAGACCGTAAGGTCATCGAGGCCGTAGTTCCCCAAGTTTACCATGAGGACATCATAGGAGACCAAGTCAAAGGCTTTTTTGAAACCTAAATATATGACATCAACCTCTTCTCTTTTGTCCAGGTGGTGCATCATCTGCTCATAGAAGGAAATGAGGTTGGCCAGGCAAGGCCTACCCACAAAAAAGCCATGTTGGCTCTCTCTCAGAATATTGACTTCTGTTAGCCTGTTGTTGATGGTTTCTCTGATTAATTTTTCCAAGATCTTTCCAGGGATTGAGGTCAAACTGATTGGCCTATAGTTTCCTGGTCCTTCCTTCCTTCATTTCTTGAAGATAGGCACTACATTGGCCCTCTTCCAGTCTTCAGGAACTTCTCCCAAGTGCCATGATTTCTCAAATATCCTTGCCACTGGTTGTGCTATGATGTCAGCCAACTCTTTTAGCACTCTTGGATGCATTCCATCCAGGCCAGCTGACTTGTGGATGTTCAGCTTCTCAAGCTGTTCCCTCACAAGATCTTCACCAATTATAAGTGTATGACTTCCCTTACCCTTGTACTCCTGTGTCCTTTCAAGCAGGTTGATGCCCTTGCGCTGATGGAAAACCGACGCAAAGTAATCGTCAAGGAGATTAGCTTTTTCCTGGGCGTTGGTTGTCAACTGCCCTATTTGATTCAGCAAAGGTCCAATGCTGCCCTTGTTTTTTTCCCAACTTCCCATGTATTTGAAGAAAGACTTTTTATTGTCCTTAATTCCTGTAGCTAGTTTGAGTTCGATTTCACCCTTGGCTTTTCTGGTCCACTCCCTACAGGTGCAGGTCAGTGCTGCATAATCCTCCTTAGTAGTAGTTCCTGACTTGCATCCCTTATAAGCTCTTTTCAGATGCAGGAGGTCCATGAGTTTGCTACTGAGCCAAGGGGGTCTCCCAGCCCTTTTGCTACCTTTCCTATAGGTCAGAATAGACTTCCCTTATGCTTTTAGGATCACATCCTTAAGGGGCGACCATTCATCATGGACTCCCCTCCTGTCAGATCATGATCTCTCAGGGCCTCAAAAACCAACCTCCTGAACTTGTGAAAGTCAGTTTTCCTAAAGTCAAGGATTTCTGCATTGCTGACTGATTTGCCAGCTTGCGATGGATACAGAAAGTGATCGACTCGTGATCACTGTTACCGAGCTTCCCTTCGATCCTCAGGTCGCTGACTAGATCATCCCCTTTGGCCAGTACGAGATCCAACAGTGCCTTACCTCTGATCTTAAAAGCAAGCTGGTGTTGCTCTGGGTTGTGGGTGGCCAGGTCTGGGTCAACTCAGGGATTGAAGTGCCAACCAGGATCAGGAAGCGCAAGCAGAATCCAGGGATAAGCTGACTCAGGAAGCCAGGTCAGTCAGAGATCAAGCCAGGTCGAGAAGCCAGGAGAGCCAGTGGAGCCAGACAGCACAAATCAGAAGGAACAGCAAGCAGTCTGAGATCAAGTTGAATCATGTTGCCCAGACTCTTCCTGTTCCTGTTCCAGGTTAGCAGTTTATACAGGGGGTGTATTGCTTCCACCCCAGTTAACCACTCTGGGGAAAGGGAGTGGGAAGAGGACTAAGTCCTACTGGAGGCTTCACTCTAGTTTTGACCAGCCTGGGTGACTTGCCATGGGGTGGGAAGTCAAAATGAGCAACTGTGCTGTCAGGTTCAAGGGTGAGGCCTGACATTTGTCAAGTATGGTTCAGATAGGTATGATCCTGCTGTGAGCAGGGTGTTGGACTGGATGATATCCGGAGGTCTTTTCCAGCCCTACTTTTCTAAGATTTGGCCCATTGCTTTGAACAGAGACCTGTGCTACCAGAAATAAATCTACTATTTAAGCCTATAACACACCATACATGGTCCACATAAACAAAGTGCGAGTGCAGGAAAATGTGAATGGAATTATGAGCTGAATGAATAGAAAGTTTTGCCCCAGACAGCAGTAGGCAGAGAGCAGCTACTGCACTCCCAGTGTAAAGTACTGACCTAATGGAGTCAGTGGAGACTTGTGTGCAGACCCTTGCTTCCAACATACTTATTCTCCCTAACCTCCTCATATTGTGTGCTCCCTATTACACAGTACTACTATAATACTCTGCATGTTGGCGTACCTAGAGACGTAGAGATCACCTGTGCTGACTCTCTACCCCCAACCTCTAATGAAATGCAGTATTTCCATTACATATTTGGCCTTCCATTACTGCACAAGGACACAAAGAATGTGATGCCACATTTAGGATGCATCAGTCAAGCTGATGTGGGCTTTATTTGCTACTTCTACCTTTTCTCTTTGGTTTAATGAACATGAATTATTCACAGCATTAACCTTGGTCTAAGAAAATGATGTTAACTGGGAAAAAAAAAGATGGAGCAAAGATGGATGCAATCAAACAATTTAGAGGATTCAGCTGATAAAGAATTAATAGATGGGAATAGATAGGAATATAATTAATGCCAGGCAACATGCTTTAGTGAAAAACAAGTCTTGTCTAACAAACCTGATTTAATTCTTTGATGGGATTATAAATTCAGATGATATACAATTACTGTTTAGATCTAATGTTTGGTTTTAGTCAAGGGTTTCACTGAGCTCACAAATGTTCTAATTAAACAGTTACCACTAGACAATATCAATAAAGCAAATGCTAAATGGATTAAGATCCCAATCAAATGGGATTTCTAATGGGATTCCTCAGAGATTCAATGCTAAACCAGATCCTATTTAATGCAATTCGCAATGATCTGGAAACAGATATAAAATCACATCTGACATAACCTGAAGATAATACAAAGACTAATTGAGTACTAGATGATAAGAGAGACATCAGACAGAGCAGTATGCATAAATGGGAAACCAGGCCCATACAACCAATATGTTTTTTAATACAACAAATTGCAAAGCCATACATCAAGGAGCCAGGAATTCAGGCCATATGCATACAACAGGGGACTATGTTCTAGACATTGTAATTTGTAAAAATATTGAGGTATCATTGGCCATGTCTTCACATGTATTTATGACATCTGAAATTTACTGTAACTTACTGCGCAGGAAGCAGAAATAGGCCGGCATCTACCGTGTAGGCATTAAAGTGCATTAACACTGTGTGTGAACTGACTCGGGACTAAAATTAGTCCCGAGTCAGTCCACACACACAGTGTTACTGCGCAGTAAGGCGTCTACATGTGCATTACCGTGCAGTAACTAACCGGACATAAATTTGATACTTGTACGTTGCAGGTATCAAATTTACACTCAAGTCAGCATAAGTCACTATATTTACTGTGCAGTATGGATGTGCATGTGTAGACATATGCCCATACTGCACAGTAATTTCTGTTACTGCACAGTAAATGCACACATGCAGATACATCCACTGTGGACAAGCAATTCAACATCAGCTCCCAAGCGTGACAAAAATTATTTAAGCCTTACACTGAGAGATTTAAAGAATTCAGTTGCTTTATTTAAAAGAAATCTGAGAAAGGAGTGCCTTGACAGGGAGAAAATATCAGGTACTAAAGCACTTTTTTATTTTACCAGTGAAAGGTATAGCAAGAACCAGCAGCTGGAAGCTAAAGCCAGACATATTAAAATATAAATAAGGAACACATTTTTACCAGTGAGGGCAATTTAACATCTCACTTCCCATCTCAAGAAAGTGGTGGGCTCTTGATATCTTTTCAGATCTTCAAATCAAGACCAGCTGCCATTCTAGTAGTTATGCTTCAGCCAAACACAAGCTATTGGGCTCAATTTAAGGACTGGCTCACTTCAGATTCACATCTGAACCTGACACTTTGTGGTGTATGGCATGGATATTACATTTAATGACCTGTGTTAGACAGCAGGTCAGACTAAAAGATCTAATGGCTCCCTTAAATTTTAGTCTTAAATTCTATCAGTCTAGGAAATGAGCATTCTGTCCATCAAGGAATATTTTTTTAAGTGAAATTTTCCTTCCCCCAAAAAATACATTTTCTAATCAGATGTAAAGAGGAAGTTGGTGGTGGATGTGTAAACAGAAGTCAGATGTCCTGACTCCTGACATTAACTCAAAGGCCATCCTTTCCAGAAAAATCTTTAACTCGGTCTAAATGCCAGCAGAATTACAGGGCACAGCATGAAACCACAAATAAGTAGAAACACAGCCCACTTTTCGCAGCAATTCTGCACTCACAGTATGGATTAGTTTAACTTGAATCAGTCGTCCAGCATAGGATTCAATGCATTAATCTTTGCTTGATGGCACAAAGCCTAAGTAAATAGATACTTTAAAGCCAGACAAATCTTAAATATACATCATATTTCCAGTTGTTGAAAAAAAATCTTTCTGAACTTGCATTCCCAGGTGCAGGAACTGAAACACAGAATCATAGAAAATTAGGCTTGGAAGGGACCTCAGGAGGTCATCTAGTCCAACCCCCTGTTCAAAGTAGGACCAACCCCAACTAGATCATCCCAGCCAAGGCTTTGTCAAGCTGGGCCTTAAAACCTCTAAGAATGGAGACTCCTCCATCCTGTGCTGCACCACCCTCCTGGTGAGAAAGTTTTCCTAATATCCAACCTAAACCTCCCTTGCTGCAACGTGAGACCGTTGCTTCTTGTTCTGTCATCTGTCACCACTGAGAACAGTCCAGCTCCATCTTCTTTGGACCCCCTTCAGGTAGTTAAAGGCTGCTATCAAATCCCCTCAGTCTTCTCTTCTGCTAACTACATAAGCCTAGTTCCTTCAGCCTCTCCTCAGAAGTCATGTGCCCCAGCCCAAACCATTTTTGCTGCCCTCCTCTAGACTCTCTCCAACTGGTTCACTTCCTTGCTATAGTGGGGGGCTCAAAACTGGACACAGTATTCCAGATGTGGCCTCACCAGTGCAGAATAGAGGGGAATAATTACTTTCCTCAATCTGCTGCTGGCTCACATACAGCTTATTGTTCACTGCAACTCCTAGGTCCTTTTCTGCAGAGCTGCTGCCCAGCTAGTCAGTCCCCAGCCTGTACTGGTGCATGGGATTGTTCTGTCCTAAGTGCAGGGTTTTGCACTTGTCCTTCTCGAACCTCATGTGATTCCTTTTGGCCCAATCCTCCAATTTGTCTACGTCACTCTGAATCCTAGCCCTACCCTCCAGTGTATCCACTACCCCCCCCAGCTTGGTATCATCTGCAAACTTGCTGAGGGTGCACTCCATCCCATCTTCCAGATTGTTAATGAAGACATTGAACAAAACCATTCCCAGAACCAACCCCCGGGGCACTCCACTTGATACTGTCTGCCAGCTAGACATTCAGTCATTGACCAAGGGCATTTGGGAATGCCTGATTGCCAAAAAGGAGGCGTACACCCAATGGAAGGGAGGGCCTATCACCAAAGAGGAGTATACCTCCACTGCTCGGGTCTGTAGGGGGGCTGTTAGGAAAGCTAAGGCAGATACAGAACTAGGGCTAGCATCAAGGATCATGGATAACAAAAAGTCCTTTTTTAAATACATAGGGAGAATGAAGAAGGCACCGGGTAATGTGGGGCCCCTGCAAGATATGCTTGGCAATCTGGTGGTTGCACCAGAGGAGAAAGCGGACCTCTTTAACAATTTCTTTGTCTCTATTTTCTTGTGCAGGGAGCGGGACTCCCCTACCGAGATTCAGGATAGACTCAGGAGAAACTCTGCCAGGCCTAGGGTCAGGGAGGACTGAGTTAGGAAACTTCTGGAGGGGCTGGACATGTTCAAATCAGCAGGTCCAGATGCTCTTCACCCCAGGGTGTTGAAGGAATTGGCAGGGGTTATTGCGGGGCCCCTGGCACAGCTTTACAAGCGCTCATGGTGCTCTGGCCAGGTGCCGGATGACTGGAAGAAGGCCAATGTGGTCCCCATCACTAAAAAAGAGAGGAGGGAGGACCCGGGCAGCTATAGGCCCATTAGTCTTACTTCATTCCTGGGGAAGCTCTTTGAGAAGATTATCAAGGAGCACATCTGTGACAGGCCGGCAGCAGGGATGATGCTCAAGGGCAACCAGCATGGTTTCATTAGGGGCAGGTCCTGTCAGACCAACCTGATTGCCTTCTACAATCAGGTCACAAAATCATTGGACACAGGTGTCACGGTGGATGTAGTCTTTCTGTACTTCAGGAAGGCCTTTGACACTGTCGACCACCCCATTCTCATTAAAAACCTAGGCAACTGTGGCATTGATGCCTACATAGTCAGATGGATTGCAAATTGGCTGAGAGGTCGTACTCAGAGAGTGGTGGTGGACAGGTCATATTCGACCTGGAGGGAAGTGGGCAGCGGTGTCCCCCAGGGCTCGGTCCTTGGGCCAGCACTGTTCAATTTATTAGCGACTTGGACAAAGGGTGAAAAGCACCCTGTTTAAATTCGCAGACAACACCAAGATTTGGGGTGAGGTGGGCACGGTAGAAGGGAAGGACAGATTACAGTGGGACCTGGACAGGTTACAGGGGTGGGCAAATGAAAATAGGATGGGATTCAATAGTGACAAGTGGACGGTTCCTGCACTTAGGCAGTAGGAACCAGCAGCATACCTATAGGCTGGGGAACTCCCTTCTTGAAAGCACGGTGGCAGAAAGAGGTCTTGGAGTCATTACTGACTCCAAGATGAACATGAGCCAACAACGCGAGGACACAGTCAGTAGGGCTAACCGTACCTTGTCGTGCATCCACAGATGCATCACAAGTAGGGCCAAGGAGGTGATCCTCCCCCTCTATGTAACACTGGTGAGGCCACACCTGGTGTACTGTGTTCAGTTCTGGGCACTGCACTTCAGGAGGGATGTGGACAGCATCGAGAGGGTCCAAAGGAGGGCCACTTGCATGATCCGGGGACAGCAGGACAGACCCTACGAGGAGAGGCTACGGGACCTTAACCTGTTCAGCCTTCACAAGAGAAGGCTGAGTGGGGACCTGGTGACTGTCTCTAAACTTACCAGGGTGGACCAGCGGGGAATGGGAGAGACCCTGTTCCCTCAAGCACCTCTTGGAGTAACAAGGAATAATGGCCATAAGTTGTTAGAGAATAGGTTCAGGCTGGACATTAGAAGGCACTACTTCACAGTCAGGGCGGCTAGGATCTGGAACCAACTTTCAGCGGAAGTGGGGCTGTTTCCTACATTGGGGGGTCTTTAAGAGGAGGCTTGATAATTACCTAGCTAGGGTCATTTGAGCCCAGTATTCTCTCCTGCCCAGGGCAGGGGGTTGGACTTGATGATCTACTTAGGTACCTTCTGACCCTACATCCATGAATCTACACATCCCTCCAAATGGACATTGGCACCCAGGAAGGATGACTGGAATCTTTTTGGGTTAAAATACGTGGTGAACGTGGCACAGGGGACACCATGGTAGGAGTCTACTACAGACCTCCTAAGCAGAAACAAGAGCTGGACCAGGAATTCACCAGGGAACTGGCTGAGGTTGCATGCTCTCAGTGCATGGTTGTCATAGGGGTGTTTAACTATGTGGACATCTCATGGGAAGAGCACTTGGCCAAATCTGATCGGTCGCAAAGCTTCCTCCTGTGCATGGATGAGTACTACCCGTTGAGCCTAATGATCCAGCCAGCTTTCTATTCACCTTATAGTCCATTCATCCAACTCTTACTTCCTCAGCCTTCTTGCAAGAATGCTATAAGAGACTGTATTGAAAGCCTTGCTAAAGTCAAGGTATATTATATCCACTGCTTTCCCTGCATCCACAGGGCCAGTTATCTCATCATAAAAGGCAAGTAGGTTGGTCAGGCATGACTTGCCCTTGGTGAATCCATGCTGACTGATCCTGATCACCACCTTCTCCTCCAACTGCTTAGAAATGGATTCCTTGAGGACCTGCTCCAAGATTTGTCCAGTGACTGAGATGAGGCTGACTGGTCTGTAGTTTCCCGGATCCTCCTCCTTCCCTTTCTTAAAGATGGGCACTATATTATTCCTTTTCCAATCATCTGGGGCCTCCTCCAGTTGCCACAAGTTTTCAAATATGACGGCCAGTGCCTCTGCAATCACATCAGCCAACTCCCTCAGCACCCTTAGATGCATTGCATCTGGCCCCATGGACTTGTACACATCCAGCTTTCCTAAATTGTCTGTAACCTGTTCTCTCCAAACTGTGCTTCCTGGTGCAGTAGTCTAAAAGCTGACCTTGCCTGTAAAGACAGGTAAAAAAGGCACTGAGTACTTCAGCCTTTTCCTCCTCCTCTGTCACTAGGTTGCCTCCCCCATTCAGTAATGGACTTTTCCCGACTTTCCTCTTAATGCTAACATACTTGTAAAACCCTCTTTGTTACCCTTCACGCCCCTTGCTAGCTTCAACTCCAGTTGCATTTTGGCCTTCCTGGCTTCATCCCTGCATGCCCGAGCAATGCTCTTGTACTCTTCTGTAGTCATCTGTCCAAGCTTCCACTTCTGTAAGCTTCCTTTTTTGTGCTTAATAGGGCTGTGCGAAACAGCACCATTTTGTTTCAACTTCAGTTTCACCATTTCAAAGGGAAAGTGTTTTGTTTCATCATTTTGTTTCATTTCAAAGCACTGTTCCGTTTCATCGAAACTTTGTTTCCGTGTGTTTCAATATTTCGCCCATAGGCTATAATGGGGAATCATGAAAATGCCTATAACTTTGTCATTTCTTGCCTGATTCAAATGAAAATTTCAGGGATGGTAGCCCCTTCTGCAGGCATGAAGCCTGCTAGGTTTCTAGGAGATAGGTCCAGGGGGTTCTGGGAAACTGCACCTCAAACTGTTCAAAGCAAACCTCATATCACTTGCTGGCAGTGGCAGCCTGCTGTCATCCTGTGTGCAGATCTTGGTGCCCTCACCCGCCAGGAGGGCTGCGGGGATGTACTGAACTCTTCCCGGGGGGAATGGGCCACTGGATATGCATGTGGGATGACAGCATGCTGCTGCTGTCAGCTGGGGACAGCAGCAGCACCAGGCTTTCTGGCGCTTGGCACAGGCTGCACCCAGTGCCGGTCCCAACTGGCAGTGGCAGCCTGGTGTCATCCTGCATGCAGATCCAGGGGCCCGAACCCCCCCCCCCAGGAGCATTCTGGCACAGCCCTGCAGCCCTCCTGGGGGGCGTGGACCCCCAGATCTGCGCACGGGATGACTCTGCTGCTGCTGGCTGGGACCAGCGCCAGCACCAGTCTTCCCAGCACTTGGCACCAGCTGCACCCAGAGCTGGTCCCAGCCGGCAGTGGCAGCCTGCTGTCATCCTGCATCATCCATGGACCTGCGCCTCCCATGAAGAGCTCAGGAAAGCAATCGGGGAGCTGGGGGAAAGAGCGGGGAGATGGAGAATCCAACCAGGAACTGGGGGGATGTTCAGGCACCTGAACACTCCCCCAGCTCCCAGTTTGGTTCTCTAGCCCCCATTCGATTCCCCAGCTCTCTGATTGCTTTCCCAGCTCTTCTCACGGGGCACAGGCCCCCAGATCTGCAGGCTGGGGGTCTGACTGCAGTTTCATCAGCAGCCTGCTGAAACTCTGCATGAAGATTGGGGGCCCCCTCTCCCCAGGAAGAGCTGGGGGAATGATCAGAGAGCTGAGGGAAGTGATCAGAGAGCTGGGGAAGCGAACCAGGAGCTAGATGCCAATATCAGAGCAGTCCTTCTCCCTTCTTCCCCCTCCCTCTCCTTAGTTTCTGTTTAGCTGCAGCAAGCCCGGCTTTGACATTCAAAACATTTCAAAACTTTCAAAATGTTTCGAGTGCCATCGTTTCATTTCAAAGCCTTTTGTTACATTTTGATTTCACTGATTCAAGCTCAAAACGCATCAAAACAGCTTTGAAATAAAACACCGGTCAAAATTTCACATAGCCCTAGTGTTTAAGGTCACCAAAGAGGTCTCTGCTAAGCCAAGCTGGTCGCCTGCCATATTTGCTATTTTTCCTGCACATTGGGATGGTTTGTTCCTGAGCCCTCAGTAAGGTTTCTTTAAAATGGAACCAGCTCTTTGGACTTCGTTCCCCCTCAGACTGGTCTTCCAGGGAAAAAACACCGGTCAAAATTTCACATAGCCCTAGTGTTTAAGGTCACCAAAGAGGTCTCTGCTAAGCCAAGCTGGTCGCCTGCCATATTTGCTATTTTTCCTGCACATTGGGATGGTTTGTTCCTGAGCCCTCAGTAAGGTTTCTTTAAAATGGAACCAGCTCTTTGGACTTCGTTCCCCCTCAGACTGGTCTTCCAGGGAATCCTGCCTGTCAGTTCCCTTAGGGAGTCAAAGTCTGCTTTTCTGAAGTCCAGTACTCTGCTGGTCTCCTTTCTTCCTTTTGTCAGGGTCCTGAACTTGATCATCTTGTGGTCACTGCTGCCCAACTTGCCATCCACTTCTACATTTCCCACCAATTCTTCCCTGTTTGTGAGCAGCAGGTCAAGAAGAGCATGGCCCCTAGTTGGTTTCTCCAACACTTGCACCAAGAAATTGTCTCCAACACACTCCAAAAACTTCCTGGATTTCCTGTGCACTGCTGTACTGACCCTCCACCCCAACAATGTCAGGGTGATTAAAGTCCCCTGTAAGAACCAGGGCCTGTGACCTGGAAACTTCTGCTAGTTGTCGAAAGAAAGCTTCATCTACCTCATCCTCGTGGCCTGATGGTCTATAGCAGACCCCCACCACAACATCACCCTTGTTGCTCTCCCTTCTAACCTTAACCCAGAGACTTTCAACAGACCTATCTCCAGTTTCACACTGGAGCTCTGACCAATCATACAACTTTTTTACATAGTGCAACTCCTCCTCCTCCTCTTCTCTCCTGCTGGTCCTTCCTGAACAGTTTGTACCCATCCCTGAGAGTGCTCCAGTTAGGCAAGCTATCCTACCACATCTCTGCTATTCCAATCACGTCATAGGTCTTTGACTGTATGAGGACTTTCAGTTGTTCCTACTTGTTTCTCAGGCTCTGTGCATTTGTCTACACGCACCTGAGGTAACGAGGCAATTGTCCCACTTTCTTAAGAAGAATGAGGAGGCCTCCCCTGTTGCCCTCTCCTCCTTGTGCTTCCTCCAGGTTTCCCGCTTCCCCACTTACCTCAGGGCTTTGTTCTCCATCCCCCTACAAACCTGGCTTTAGGCCCTCCTCACTAGGTTAGCGAGCCTGTCTGCAAAAAATGCTCTTCCTTTCCTTGGTCAGGTGGATCCCCCTCTCTTCTTAGCAATCCTTCTTCTTGGAACAACATCCCCTGGTCAAAGAAGTCAAATCCCTGCTAGTGACATCACCTGCACAGACATTCCTTGATCTGACATAAGAGAATCAACAAAAAAAAATACTCCATACGTTTGACATGAGAATCCTTTCTCTGTGGCTCAGGGCTGGGCAAAATGCGGCCCAGGGGGGCCGGATGTGGCCTGCCAAGTCATTCTATCTGGCCTGTGGGGCCCCTAAAAAATTTAGAAAATTAATATTTATCTGCCCTGGGCTGCCTGTCACGCAGCCCTCGATGGCTTACCAAAACTCAGTAAGCAGCCCTCTGCCCAAAATAATTGCCCGCCCCTGGTTTACAAGCTCAGTCTGTGCACTAAGGATATCACAGAGTCCTATGTTTCTTGTTGAGTACATTTTGTCCATTTGCTTCCAGGAATACCTCTGAATAATAGGACACTGCCTCCCTGCAGTGGTCATTCCAGCGCTGGTGGGTACATCCATCACAATGCATCAGGTTCAGACATGAATTTGAAGCAAGCAAAATTACACTGAAGATGAATCTGGCTCACTGTAATTTTAATATTGAAAGTCATAAGAATTATAATAATATAAATTAAGACAGATGGAACTACGGGCAGAAAAAATGGCTAATAAGTTTAACCTTAGAAATGCACGAGTGTAAGAGAGAAGCAAAGACGGAGAACAGTTCCTATTTGGTAAGGCTAGAAGTAAACCCATGTTGGTTTTCCTTGCTGCAGCATAACACAGGTGTTTACACTGTGCCTTTGGTGCAAAAGGATAAATAAAAAGGTTTTAAACAAAAGAAAAGTTGTAGAAAGAAACTCAATAATGTGTTTCCAGTGGACTGGTTGGTGAGAAGACTGCAGAGGAAGGAGCTAATGATAGCAAGAAGAATCATCCATCTCTTCAGCTCTGTCCGTGCAGCCTCTGGCAAATCTAGCTTTTGAAGTAAGGCAGGTTGCCCAAGCCATGATAGGTCACATACAGAATGCCCTGCTCAAAGTCAGTGTGCCATATGCTGTGGGCAGAGTCAGTAGAAAGGTCTTAAGAACAAGTTTCTAAAGAGCA
>NW_005841874.1:3897481-3909265 GCF_000455745.1 Alligator sinensis
GGGAAAGCTCATGCGGATTAAAATTCACGTATGACCCCTGGATTCAATTCACCACTCCATCTCTCTGTTTTCATAGATCACCAATTTCAAGCCATGTTCTATCTCCACAGCTAAAAATCTTCAAACTTTGGGAAGAAGCAGGCCTGTTCCCTGTTGACCTCCCCTAATAAATTTATAGGCGGCCACAAGATCTCCCCTCAGCCGTCTCTTGTGAAGGCTGAAGAGATTCAGCTCTCTCAACCTCCCCCCGTAGGGTCTATCATGAAGGCCACTAATCATGCGAGTGGCCCACCTCTGAACCCTCTCGAGATTCCCCGTGTCCCTCTTGAAGTGTGGCACCCAGAACTGGACACAGTACTCCAAGTCCGGCCTGACCAGTGCCGCATAGAGGGGGAGCATCACCTCCTTTGATCTATAAGGATATATCTAATTAATATAAGTGTCTTAAGACAAAGTAGCCAAGTATTCCCAGTGTAACTTTATTCCCACACACTTTCTTCAAGATCTTTCTTTAATTTTTATTTTTGCTATCCCTACTCATACACTCAAGAGCTGACAAAAAAAATTTCTGTCCATGCTGAATCACTTTGATAAGAGAAAATCAGGCAGCTACTTATGTTTGTAAATACCCTATGCAATTCCTGTGTGCTAATCAATCCTATATCCTTTTATTATCGTCAAGAAGTTCCCTCCCCATATACTTATTGCTAGGATCTCTCAAGTGCTGATTTTTCATTGTTAAATCCTAAGCAGAAGTGCATGGTAGACAGAAAGGGCAAGAATACGGCATAGCACATTCTGCTTTTTATTGCAAATGGATGTCTATTTGGGAACAAACACTAAAATATAAATTCAGTTAAGTGCTGCTTCAAGTGGATTGCAATTTACAGAAACAGCTACAGCAAAGTCTTGATGATATGATTGCCTTAGGGAATGTGGCATAAATTCAGAAAAAAAATAAACTTTTCAGATCATCAAGGAGATTTCCAGTATAATTAATAGGCATCAGGAAATGGGACTTTAATGTAGATAGCAGGGAGTTTGGGCTGATAATAAAAAAGGTTCAGATAATAAAGGCTGAGCTACATGGGATCCAATTCTTGAACATAAATCTCAATTTCAGAGGGGTGTTAATCATGCTGAATACAGGTCATTCAAAAAGGAAGTGGTATCAGTCTAGGAATAGACTTCATGGTTCTCCTTATTCCTATTCCAGCACATATTCACCTCCCCCATAATGGAGCAAAATTAAGAGAAAAGAAAAATAGATCATCTCAGGCACAACATTTTAACACTACGTACCTTTTTAAAATTACTCCAAATTGTCTTTTTACTTTGCAACTTCAAGCAACGATTATCATCTGTGTCTACAAACAAAGCTGTTCAACAGGTCTAAGACCCAAGTGAAAAGACAACTGTAGGGAATGATAAGTTATTTTGCTCCTCTGAAGCACTGAACTCTGCCAAAACTGACCACAGCTGGCAGGGAAATGAGTGGTTTGCACAAGGTGAATGTCACTTTGGGTGCTGGTGAAGTGAGAGAGAAAAAAGGAACTCATGAATTTATGATAAAGCTTATCACTGTTCTTTTTTAATTCTTTATAGGCACGATCAACCAAAGAACAGCGCTGGGGAGGTCCACTCCTCTCCCGTAATCACTCTATGGAGGAGGAATTTGAAAGAGCGAAGGCAGCTGTTGAGGTATCATTTTAATTTCTGCCCCACCTTGGCTGATGTGCGCTATGAGTCAATCCTGTTAGTGTAATGGGATAATGGATTTCAAATGAATTTTGCAGCACATTTCAAGTCGAAATGAGATTATTTAGGGCAGAAGAAAAATACATTTATTGTAGTTACTCATTTGACATTGTACTGGTAATACTTCCCTTGGAAAAATAGAAGCTTAGGTGTAACTAGCCTGCAAAACTTACAGTCCAGATATTGTCCATCTATAATGGGCAAGGAAAATTTCCCATTAGTTTAAATACTGCCAGAGAAGTATGTATGAAACTGGAGTACAAACTTTCCCCAGGACCAGAGTGTTTTAGATTCAGCCTATTATGAACAGGTCTGTGCTCTGAACCCCCTTCTACACCTAGGTTAGATCCAGGGTTTGAATCTGGATGGTTCTTTGAGGACCCTCTTGATTATAGAAGAATAATATAGTCTTAGAAACAGACATGGTAATAATGCATATTTATAACAGGAACCAGGAACTCATGCATTTTAATAAAATAAGTGCTGAAATGCAACATAAGGAGGATTCACTTTTCTCTGCACTAGGGCAGAGAAATGGCTCGCATCCAGAAAAGTCCAGGGAGGTGTTGTGCGAGTTTCTTCAGCGTACCTGAATCTCATCCTGCAGTACACCTTAACAATGCCCTACAATATTCATGGCTTTGGCAGTCCTGAGCCTTTGTGGACAAAGGCAGACACTTATCAAATTTAACATATAATTTTGTAACCTAACTGGCTAAGACCACAAATCTCAAGCTTCAAATTTTGCAATTGCATCCCTCTATACCCTTTCAAAACCTTACACCCACAAACTGTCAGGACAGCTTGGTTCCTTTGGTACAAAGCCAAAGACGAAGCATGTGAGAACCAAAAATAAAATGCCCTTGGTTTGAGGGGATTTGGCTGTAAAAGTCCATTTGTAGGTACCCTGCAATCTCCTTTTTTCCCTGCAAATACACTGGAACGTCGAGGTGTTAGAATCCAGATCTTAGTGTTACAGTATGGGTCTAGATTCTGCCCTGATGCTAGTCTGATACCTCGGTACCTCCAGTAACTTCAGTGGAGTTTTTTCTGGATTTACACTGCTGCAGGGTCATGAGGCTCAGGAAATAGAGTTCTTCATTTAACCAATGGATTTCATGAATATTGTTTGCTTATAGCAGAGGCGGGCAATTATTTTGGGCGGAGGGCCGCTTACTGAGCTTTGACACGCCATCGAGGGCCGCATGACAAGCAGCCGGGGCAGATAAATATTCATTTTCTAAATTTTTTAGGGGCCCCACAGGCCAGATAGAATGGCCTGGTGGGCCACATCTGCCCCGCGGGCTGCATTTTGCCCGCCCCTGGCTTATGGTGAGGTAGGACAAGAGCATGCCCATTTTTAACATCATTTCACAGTGTTTTAATGCACATACAAATTCTTGTCTCAATTTACAGGTCTAACTCATAGAAGGAATCAGCTAAAGTTCAGTTGTTCTATAAACACTACACTGTATGTTTTGCCTGTTTATTTCCAAAAAGCATTGCCACCTGATTCCTGGTCAGAGATTCTTTGTAAGATAACTGCTGATGACGCATGAAAATATTTTCTAAGGTTGCACATCATGCACAGTTGCTTCTGGCAAGAAATAAGAGCCCCTGCTTTCAAATCTCCACCACTTGACATTTTCTAGGCACGCTTAGTTACATCATGAGCTGATCCTGAGGTTGGGACATGGTCTGCTGTAGTCTGTGGGGGAGCAGCAAGCAAGCTTATGATAAAGTGCCAGTGCTAGAAGTCAGTGATGTAGCTCAGAGTAGAGCTGCTCTTGCAAAGTGGTAGCAGCCCAGCCTGGCAGGCAGTTCCATAACATTCAGCACAAAAACCAGGTGCAATGGGCTTAGACACACAGCACATTGCAACACATTATGGAATTAATTTACAAAGCAAGGAGAGGAATGTTGTAAAACAAGCCTGTGCATTAAAAAGGTCACTCTGAGGCAGCAAGGACAGATGATTAAACTGTCTTAATTTAGTCTGGGAACCAGGCATTAAAAAAGAATCTAATTAAATTAGACTAACTGTGTAGTTGGCAGTTCGAGTAATGCTGCCTGTTTAACATAGAAAGTTGGACCAGGTAGTTAAAATGTAAGGGAAGAGATACTTCAGGGCACTTATTTTCATCTGAATATAAAAAGCATTGAATTGTCATTCGAGCCAGAATGAGGAGGTAAGGAAGCTTGGGTGATTGACAATCTATTGCAGCCCACTTCAGCAGATTAGTACATTCATGGGGAGAAGCCAGATACAGTTCAAAAATTCATCTTTTATGTTTGTGATGTTCCTATAATACTTTTCAAGTGAGAAAGCTCCAAATGGCAAGATTAGCCACAGAACTGATCACAGAAAAGAAGCACATTTCTGGATCTTTGTTACCTTTGTGAAAAGGTTTTAATTAACGATTTCGTGAGTGAAAATGCCAACCCAAATCCCCCACCCAGGATTCACTCTGACATCTTGGGAATAGTCTTAGTCTGTCAAATCTTGAGATTAAAGTAGGTCTGGGAGGTAATTACTTCTCAAAGAGTTTTAAAGAGACTTGCACCCTTGGAGGATCTTTAAATAATGGAGGAGGAGGTAAATTACTTTTATTGCCAGAGAGATTCTGGATATACTTGCAATAACTTTGGTGCCTACAAACTTGGCTACCGTTGGTGTCTCTCTAAAAATTAGACTTGATTGCTGCCTTCTCTATTTGCTGTACATGGAAGAGAGACAAAAACAACCTAATGTTTTTATGACTTCTAAATACTATATCAAATTTTTACTGGAAAAAAACCCACTTTCCAGTGGTTAGCTCTTTGTGTTCTTCCCTGTACAACCAGTAATTCTTTCAATACTCAGGATCAGAAATTTGTGATACACATCCACAAACCTATATTGGTAGGCAGTTTATCTTCTGCCAATTTAGCTGGTTGGGATAAAAATCAAAGTGAATCCAGGAAACACATGCAGCAGGTAAGAGGTGCCTTCCAGCTGAAATGAGGCAACCTTGAATCCATCTGTTGTCATACTGCAAACATATTTGTCACCCTCCTTTAGCTGAAAGATGAACAATTCAAATGGTGCACTTTGGCATTACTTTATCTGCATCATCATGCAGAACAGCATGGCAGCATCAAACCACTACAGTGTTGCAGCAAAATGAATTGATGTTGTATCATATAGCAGGGTGCTATAGGATAGGATCGCTGTGAAAATATAAGTCCATCTGAAAATATTGAAACAGGTGACAACTCCTTGTCCTCCACCATACTTGGTCAAAAAGGGCTCGTAACAAATGCCAGTAGTCATGTGAACAACAGACCTAGTGGCTTTAAATTGTTTCCCTAGTCCAGTGGTGCTCAACTTCTGGCTTGTGGGCTGAATATGGCCCATGGGCCATGGTCCAGACCCATGGTCTGGAAATTTGGCAGTAGCTTTCAGAGCTGCAGCAGTTAAAGCTGCCACTCTTCCCCATTGCCAAATGTTTGGACCCAGAGGGAGCCCAGTGTGGCTAGATCCAGGGTACAGGGTTTACTACCGCTCTGGATCTCATCTGAGAAATCAACCCTGCAAGCTGCCCCTATGCTGGATCCAGCCCATGGACTAAACCTGCCTGCGGGACCCAGCCCATGGACCAGTGCCACTGAACCTGCATGTGGGACTCGGCCCACGGGGCCACAACTTTGAGCACCATTGCCCCAGTCTGTAGAATCTGTCAGCTGTATCTTTCCCCTCTTTCACCCCATAGGTTCCCTGTTGAGAGTGAAAGATTATCCTTTGGGGACCACCCCCTCTTATAATGGGTAACATTTTCCCAAGTACTTAAAGTAATTTAGGAGCCTCAGCCTCACTTTCAAAAGTGGCTTGGGAACTTGGTAGCCTAAGTCTCACTGAAAGTTAAATCTTTACAAAGTTATATAGACACCTGAAGGAACATATAGGTTTCTAATAGGACAAGGAGAAGGAGAACTAAGCAGGTTAAAGCTTAGCTCACTAATTTCAATTTGAGTTAGGCATCTAACCTGTTCAGGCATCTTTGAAAAATCTGACTACATACTTAAGTGGGTTAGGTACCTAACCCCAATGAAAGCAGAGAAGGTTAGGCACCTAACTTCCTTAGACACTTTCAAAAGTCCTACTAAAAGCCCCTCTCTCTGTGCCACCATAACAATCTTCATGGTGGCACAAAGGGAAAGCAAGCAGATGTCTATACCATTTGTTGCTCCACAAATGCCCAAATCTGTGGCCCTGACAAGAGCTGGTAATAGTAATAGGTTCTGCCACTTTATTGCAGTAGACATCTGTTAACTTTATGGAAAGGAAAGGACTTAAGATTCCTTGGACTGCAATGAAGGAGAGATTAAGAGTTTGACTGTAGTTTAAAGGGTTATGTAGTCAACTGGAAAAGAAGGGACTTGGGTTCAGACACTGTTAATATATTTAGCCTGAAACATTTTACATGAATAAAATGCATACCTATCTTTGAGGCAGACACCGAAGTACAGGTGTCTCCCCCTCATCTGCCTCCCACTCCCCACCATTTTCAAAGGTATATATAAGGGGTTTCAGCACTTAACAGGAAGTTCTGAATTCAATGTAGGGCCCAGAGACTGCAGTGCCCTAACCCCTTTGCAACAAAAGGCCTAAATCACTTTTTGAAATGCTACTTGGGAGTTTAAATTTATTAAGCACTTTTGAAAATTGTTACCTACCATCTCAGTAGGTACTCCTGTATAGTCAGGCCAGAAATCCTATGCTTACCTTTATTTAAATTCATATCTGAAGACTTCACTATAAGGAGACTTTAGATTTTTTTTCAGCAGAATACCAGCTAAGAAAACCATTTGCTGCTAGCTGTATAAGGATAGCTATTTTTGTGCTGTTAATCTCAAATAGCATGAGGAAGCAATATTTTAAAGAGAGAAAAAGAATGTGTCATCCTTGTTTTTTTTATGCAATGGTCAAGAAGAAACTTCTGCAATCATTCTTCACTTGATTAGCTCTTTCTTCTGGCAGAGCAGCACAGCTAAAATTCTCATCTCAAAAACCTGCAAAGGTTAACAGAGGTAAATTCAAACATTTTCTGTCTATAAGAAGGAAGCTTCAGGATATTTTCTTTATAATTATAACCCAGGAAGTAAAGAATCTGGGGAATATCTTGCTTCCTGTTAATTTAACTGTTTCAGCACACTTACCTGTTTTTTAAAAAGGCAAGGGCCATGCTTATTGGTGACGTGTAGGGGTGCATGTGGGTGCACATGCACTCCCTGAGATTGGCCGTGCACCCCCTAGAAGTGCCACCCGTGAAACCAGAAGTGCCGGCGGAATTGCACTTCTGTTTTCACCAATGGTGGTTGCATGCTCGGCGATTGGCAGCTGGGGGAACCCCCCCGTCAGCGATCTGGTGCCCCCCCCAGACTCCGGAGGCACAAGTTGCCCATGGCCCTGGTCCATGTTCACTTAATGACACGGTGGTATCTGTTTTCTAATCTCAACAATCTCACCTCCTGCCGTGCTACATGTGCACGACAGAATGCACAATTTTGGAATTGGGGGTCACTCCCAATAACTCCATTACTTCGTCCCAGTGCGGGGGGGGGCCCGGGATCATGATCAGTACTGTAGCAAGAGAAGGGGAAGCAGGGTGACCGCCCTGGATGCCAAAGTGAAGGGGCACCAACAGGCAAGTCAATATTGTGCTAGTGAGCTGAGAGCGAACAGCCTCCCATGTGCCCCGGTGGGGAGGGAGGAGGTGGGGTTGGGACAGGAGGAGGAGCCACCCATGGTACAGCCCGCACAGGATGACCACCCCTCCCCCCGCACCAATGGCTCCTCATGAGCCACCATGCCCCTCCCTCATGCCATGCTCAGGGCCACCCCCGCTTCCCACCAGAGCCTGGCTTGGTATGGCCCACCACCCCACCCCTTGCCCTTGGTACAGTCCACTTGCTTCCCTGCAGCATGCATATGGCGCTGCCCCCCCTCCTCCCTCCTCCTCAGCTGCATTGGTAGGGCCACACACCTACAATGGTATTGCCCATTCTCCCCCCCTGCAACTGGCATTGATATGGCCCTGTGACAGGGGGCTGGCTCAGGGCTGAGTCTCAACATCAGCCCGCCCACCCGTGCGCCCAGTCTTGCCTGCCAGAACTTGCTGGTTTAATAATTGATGTTAAATGCAGGATGCTACTCATTTTAATGCCCCAATGCCACGGGACATTGTACACAGCGCCATACCACCTCTATACCATGTCCCATGCCTTGCAGATGGCGTCATAAGTAGATCATAACTCC
The DNA here is from genome assembly GCF_000455745.1 of Alligator sinensis. NCBI lineage: Eukaryota > Metazoa > Chordata > Crocodylia > Alligatoridae > Alligator > Alligator sinensis. The sequence continues at coordinate 3,905,538 of NW_005841874.1, forward strand.
GGCCTAGCGCCCGGCTAAACTCAGTCCTATGTTGGGCTTGTTGCACTCTGTCCATCACTGGGCCACATGCATACCACCCCCCTCTCACTGGGGCCGCTTTCACTCCACCCACTCTCACTGGGCCTCTTACATACTGCCCCTTACTGGGCCACTCTCTACCTGCCCTGGTCCCTGAGCAGCCCCTCTCAGCGCCATCGGGCTTACCTACTCTCACACTAGCCAGTCCACACGTTGCCCTTCAGGTTGCTCAAGCTTCCCTACTCTACATGACACCAGCCTTATGCCTCACACTGGGCTGACTCTGCTGCTAGCCCCTCCCCAGGCAACTTCATACATTCATGTCCTTATGGGGGCTGGCCCATGTGCTGCTCTTCAGGCTGCCTCTACAGCCCTATTCAACACACCCCCAGTGTAGCCCTTCAGATCACCCTTGAAAACATACTCTACACCTACAATGCACAGCCCTTCAGGAGCCACCATGCATCTACTCTGGGTGGGCCACATACAACTTCTGTCCCACTCACTGGGGTCACTCTCTTCCATTGCCCTCTCTCTGGGGAGTCTTACAAACCTGGGGGGCTTAGGTGCCTCTCTCTAGGGGCACCTGCCCCTCCACTGTCTGTTCCCACTCATAATCATCCACTGAGTAGTGGGGGCTGGGGTTATAAGGTGCCCCTACCCACCTTTCACTGGGGAGGCAACTGGCCTGGCATTTCTAGGAAACTTCCCCACCACGGGCAGTCCCACCAGGCCATCCTTCCCCAGCAGGGTGCAATTTCAAGTCATACCCAGGACCAGGAGCCACCTGCCATCCCCATAGCTCCTGCCCTGATGTCCAAGATGTTTCGAGCAGCAGCTCAGCCAGATGTTGTTATCCCAGCTGCCAGCAGCAGACTCCTGCCTCAGTCCTGAGAGCCTGGATCTAAAATGGAGGCAGCTTAGCCAACTCCTCCTACCCCAGGGCTCTCCTGCAGTCATGTGGCTGCCTCATTAGGGCTAGCCCACACCTGCAGGCTGCCCTGCTGCCTGCTCTCAAACCTTAAAGTGACAGGCATCAAAGGTGCCCTGGCACAGGCCGTCATGCCCTAGTAAAGCCCAGCATAGGGGTGGTATATAACCCATCACTCCCACTCCCCGCAAAGACATGGCCCCCCAAACCAGCCCAGAAAGTATGTTTTTGAATTTTAACTTTTTAATATATTATAATAAAATGTAATATTTTTCATATTTGGCACACAAAATTATTATTTTTATAATTATTAAAGTTTGGGGCTGGTGTTTTTCCATCTTGCCCCAGCCACCAAACTTCCTTGCTACAGCACTGATCATGATGATAATCCCAGGCTCCCCATGCACTGGCAAATAGAAAGCTGGGTGCCTGTGACCTGATGGGGTTCCAGGGCTGGGACCACCAATCAGCTAATTGTTGTTCTCAGCCCTGGGACTACTCCACAGCCAGTTCAAGACTCCAGTGCAGTCCCAGAGCTGGGACTGCTAATCAGGTGATTGGGGGTCCCAGCCCTAGGACTACACTGGAGTGTCAAACTTGCTCTGGTGTGGTCCTAAGGGTGAGACCACCAATCAGATGATTGCTGATTTCAGCCCTAGGACCACACCAGAGCCAGCTCAAAACTGCAGTGTGGTCTTGTGGCTGAGACTGACAATCAGCTGATTGTGGGTCCCAGCCTCAGGACTGCACTGGAGCCAGTCTCAGAGTCCTGCCATGCAGCCAGCATTAGGCTGCCTGGTGGGGACCATGTCACATATTCAATTTAAGACACAGTGGAAACCAGACACAAAATTATTACATACATTGAGGAATAATTTTGTGGCTTATTTCCCATTTTATGGTGCCATTAATTGTATGTGGCCAAGTTACTATTTACACAGTATAAAAATGTGTTAACCTGGCAATACATCGGCTAAGATGGTTGTAAAAAAACTTCTATAGTATGTTTCATCCCAACTCTGATTCCTATAAAATCCATATTACAAACTGCCACAACAATCAACTGGAGCAGAGTGAAGTCAGTGTGGGATGCTTCAGAAATTCCCATCTCTAGGACATCTATTAGTATCTAGCCACATCATTGGAGATGAGCAGGGATCCGGGTTTTCTGTTTCCCACAGTAAAACGTAGAAAAACAAGAATTTCCCCCTTCACCCAAGGAAAATACAGATTTTTCATTTTAACGGAGAAACCCGCAGATTTTGCACTTTTACAAAGAGCTCTCTGTAGGATTGCAGAGTTTCAGCCTGCAAGGGACTGGTGGGGAGCGGGAGGAGGGCAGTCAGGCAGGGGGTGCCACGTGCATGTATATGCATATGGCTGCCAGACAGCCTGGAGAGCAGCTCCCACACATAAGTCTGGGAGGGTGGGGGGGAATTGAGGCCCCTATAGGGAGGGAGGCAGGGAGGGAGTTGGGCAGGGCTGGGGCTGCTGCCTATCTGTGGGGTGCACGGGGCTTGGGGCCCAGGGCCAGAATGCACATGCATGCATTCCTAGGGGGCGCAGGAGGAACCTGTGTCCCCCCAGATCTGTACACAGAGTGGGGACAGAGGCAGGTACAGGCTGCCCCCTGCGGGCTTGGGCTCCCTGCCCTGCTGCCCTCCTAAAGGGCCTCCACAGCCCAGTAGGTGCAACATGGTGCTGCAGGGCAGAGCAGGGCCATGCAGGGAAGCTCTTTGCTACTGCGAGCTCTAGTGCTGCCCTGGCAAGGTGTCCTTTGCCCCCACAGCAGCAGTGAGGGACACAGCTCCATGCTACTGCCCCTACTGATGTCATGCAGGCAGAGGATGCCTCGCCAGGGTAGTGCGGAGCTTGCAGCAGCAAGGGGCTTCCCCGCATGGCCCCGCTCTGCCCTGTGGCACCAGCTTGCACCCACTGGGCTGCAGAAGCCCCAGGGGGAGGACAACAGGGCAGGAAGGCCAAGCCCACAGCAGGCAAACCCACACCTGCCCACACACCACTCACAGATCTGGGGGGCACAGGTCCCTCCTGCCCCCCCTGCCCAAGCAGCAGGAAGCCAGCCCCCCCTGCCCAATCCCACAACAGGCAGGCAATAGGGAAGGAGGGAGCTGGGCCCTGGCAGCTGGTGGGGGTCGGCAGAGGGCTGGGGGGTGGGAGTGAGGGGCACCAGAAGGGCCATGGGGTCTGTAGGGAGGAGTGAGGGACACCAGCAGGGCCAGAGGGCTGTGGGTGGGGAGTGAGGGGCACCAGCAGGGCCAGGAGTCTGTGGCTTGGGAGTGAAGGTCCTGGACCTGCATTCTGCAAGCTAAGAGGGCAGAAAGACCTCTGATTTTCCATGATAAACAATAGGGCAGTGTGAAGCTTCAGCAGCCAATTTGATTCAGAGGAGATTTGGCCCGATTTGGCAATCGAATCTCTGAATCTGAATCAAACTGGGACACCAATTAAAAGGTCCGAATCGAATCTGAAGCCTCTGAATTGATTTGGAAGAGATTTAGAGCTGCTTTGGAGATTCAGCCATAGACTAAACAGGCAGCAGTCCTCACCACGCTGGACACAGCTGCCTCCAGCTGGTAAGTCTGTTGTGGGGGGGCAGAGGGGAGAGGGAAAGGGTGCAGGGGAGGGAGAGATTGGGGCTGTGGCTGTGGCTGGGACAAGCTGCCCAGAAGGAGCAGGGGGCATGGGACTCAGGGAGAGGGGCAGGGGAGTGGTGCAGGATGCAGGCATGGCAGCACTTGGAGCGGGGACTATGCCCTGC
>NW_005841874.1:3909692-3910036 GCF_000455745.1 Alligator sinensis
CTAGCTGGAGGCAGCTTTGTCTGATCTGGTGAGGACTGCTGCTTGTTTAGTCTATGGCCGAACCTCCAAAGCGGCGCTGAATCTTCAGATCTGATTCAGCCGAATCGAATTGGGACAGTGATTTGAATCTCTGAATTGAATAACTGTCCCTCCAAATTGGCCAAATCTGAATCTGAAGTGAATACTTGCCACTTTGCACAGACCTAATAAACAACCCAAAACCAAACACCACAATTTATAGGCATTTATTTTATTATAGTGATTGAGGAATTGGTAGGCTTTCAAATTACTTTAAAATTGGAAATATATCAAGAAAACATTGTGTCCAACTGATACCTATATAT
>NW_005841874.1:3910046-3949330 GCF_000455745.1 Alligator sinensis
TCATTTTAATCACGACTTTTGGGTTTTTAATCAGAGAATTTGCCATTTTTTTTATCAGAGAATGTGCGATTTTTTTTATCAGGGAAAACCAGGATCCCTGGAGATGAGTCATTTCAACTAAACTGTATTTCTCAGAGCATAGCAAGTCACCCAACCATGTCCTAAACCATAACTCACAGCATAACAACAACGTGTTTGCGTTGAAAATGTAAATTGGCTACACTGCTCTTAAACATAACAAAAGGATGGTTAAAATAATGAATTCAAGCAGAACAGGATACTTTTAAACAGATTATATCTCCATTTGAAAAACCATTCAAGGGATGCGGTTATTGTCAAGCAACAGATCTCTGGACATGTGTGCAGCATTGAGTAACTTTGCAATGCTTTGCTATTAGCAACACAGAGGTAACATTTCCAAGAATCATTCCCACTCGGCTTACCTATTTGTCCTTGGAACCTGTCAATCATGGTTGGACTGTGGGCCACTGCTTTTAGACTAGGTTACAGGTGGTGGCATACAAATATGCCTCAAGCATTTGGGACCGGTCCACTTCTGGGTCTGCTGTGGGGCATGCGGGGGACCTGCCCCCCCACCCAGCTCAATGACTGATGCCTCCTGGGTCTGGGGCAGCACCCAGGATCAATCACTGAGCCAGGGAAGTGCAGGGGGCGTTCCCCATTCACTTGGCGCTGGACCAGGAAGTGGACTGAAAGTACTTCTGGTCCACATCTGGGTCCGCCACCAAGCATGCGGGGGGCCCCCCCCATGCTCCTGTGGGATGCTCCTTCCGCCCTATCATCTCAGCATTCATGAGCCATGCCTGGTACCTCGAGGTATGTAGAAAAAAACATATAAAGCTGTGTTTATGGTCAAATCGCTTATTCTCCAAATCAGAATTGAATCTTCAGATTCAAGTTAGGCTGAATCAAATTGGGACAGTGATCTGTATTAGCAAGTCGAATCACTTCCCCTGAATCGGGCTGAATCTGAATGCAATACTGCCCACTTTGCACACCCCAGAGCAGCCCTTGCCTTCAGCTATGCTCTCCAGGAGCCGAGTGGAGGCTTGCTCTTCTCCAAAGTCTGGCACAAGCTGAGCTGGGCTTCCCCCTTTTGCACTCTATCAGGTCCGATATTTTAGGATGGGAAAGCTCCATCCCAAAGTAACGGTCCCCTGCCTACTGAAGGGGTTTTATACCCTATCACAGTGGACATCAGTGGAAATGATAAAAACATGTGATGAGAAAACAAAATTTGAGCCATTGACTTGAGTTATTAAAACTACAGCATCGTTGTTAATTAGGTGTCTCAATACCAAAGCCAGGGTTTTTTTTCTTATATTGTTTCTTATTTCCAAGCCACTGGGCCATAAAATCGATTTTGCAGAACTACTACTAAAAGCAAAAATTCTAAGTTATAAATATTTGAACAGCTAGCATTTTCTATTGGAACCACAGATTACCTTGTATTTAAAAAACAGCTTGTAAAATGAATTTTCAGGCTACCCTAAATCTTATCCAGAGAGAAGGGAAATTCTTACCCCTCTGTTCCCTGTGTGAAGCTCACAATTAGAGCTCATCAGAACATTTTCTATGAAATGCATCTTGTGTCAGAATCTGGCATTTTATTGAAGTTGAAATGTTTTGTGAAGACATTTTTGATGGGTCCAACATTCCCAAATCACTCTGATGGGAAGATGGCTGAGCTTTTCAATCCTTTAATGGACATTCTGACTCAATTCCAGAAACAAAAGCTTTTTGGTTCCTTCCAAAGGGAAGCTAAAACAAATTTTGCATCTTAACTAAGTACTGTGAAATGGAATTGTCATCCTCTGTTCAGCTCTACTCCAAATGCATATTAAAAAGGTGGGATCTCTCTTTTTGTGAGCAATGCACACTGGAACTCAGATTTCCACGGGGAGGCAGAGGGGGCCATCAGTGGCCAAGTACTCACACTGATCAGACAGGTTTGAAGCTGTTTGAGCTACAGAGAAAAGCAGAGTATTGAATACTGGCATCCAGACACTGTAGTGTTGGGCACATGGGAAACACCTCTGTTAGATAGCTAAAGAGAAAGCAGTTTGGAAGCAACCTTGTGAACCTGTAACAATCACAACCCGATTCTTAGCACCAGCCTTCCTATCCTTGTACATCTCGTGTTAAATAATCTCACTGCTGTGTCCACCTGGATTTCTATTAGTTTGTGCCTTCCACTTGCACTAAACTCCTGATCAAACATGTTGTTGTAAGTCACATTTGCCCATATAGGCTTTGAGTCCACTTAACGCTTTGCAGATAATGCCTCTTTGCAGACAAAGAGCATGCATAGGGAGATGTTTTGAGGTCAAAACTAAGATGCAGCTACCCAGCCCAGTTTCTGATGCCCTTAACTCATGATGAGCAGTACCTTACTCTACAAATAGTCCCACTGGAACCTTGTACTATAAGGTGTTAGTTAAGTATGTGTGTTGGCCCACGATGACTTCAGTTCATTGATGATCTAGCCATGCACTTGGAAGAACCAGAAAACACCCCTAGTAGCCCGTTGCTCTGGACATATACTCCATTTTGAATGGTCTTCATTTATCCCTAACACACTTAGGATGGGAATGTGGGGCCTTAACTTAGAATCTATCTTTTTAACCTTGACCTGTTTCCATTTCTTAGCATCACTTATGGCAACCACAGTTACTGCCTCACTCTGTTAACTGCACCAATTAAATCTCAGTTTTATTTCAGTATCTTAATGTGCTTGCCCTATACTTGCTTTTTCTCTCCTCTTGCCTTTGAACTCAGCATTATTACTACTCAAATATTTTACCAGATGTTATTGTTCACTGTCTCCAGTAGAGTAGATCATACAATATTAGGCTCTCTCTGCTTGTGTCACAGAACCTCAGGTACATTAATCCACTTGAGTAAACACCTTTTCTCTAAGCTTTTTCTCTACTCCCCCATGAAGTTGAGTTGATGCTGCATGAACCAAAATGAGATATTTATTCTGTTCTGAACTGTTTAATCTGCATTTTAGCATCATCTGTGCACAGTTGGTTTTGGAAAGGACTGAGCTTCCTGCATTCATTTCTGAGAATTTTATATAGTAATTTTCTTCTGTCGTCAATAAGATGCAGTGCAAGCTACTGCAAATTCTGGCTCACAGAGAACATATGCTGCCTCTGAGATAAAGGGTGTTCTGTTAAAGAAACACACACAAGCATGAAAGATAAAATGTAATTATACAGGGGTCCAAATTTGCTCACACTAAAAAGTCCTTCATTTAGTGGGATTATTTGTGGAATAAAATAAGGCCCTGTGAAACTGCCAGAGTCAGACCCCTGATAGAAAGGCACTGAAGGCTCATTATGTATTTGAAATTATGACAAAGGCTTTGGCTGCAGAGGGATGCCTTTGTGATTTTAGAAATGTAACATGAGTAATGTATACAATTAATCTCACCCTGTAAATTACATTTAAATTAGTTATAGGCATCTTTCAGTGGAATGTAGCCACCCAGGGGGAAAATATAATATATTTTCTCACCACATTTCACCTCTGCAAACAAGAGCGCACCCAAGAAACACATGCTCTTGAGTATCTGCAGCACCTTTCATCACCAGCCCACAACATTCTGCACTGACCTCCACTGCAAACTTCACTTCTTTAAAAAACAAACAAGCAGCCCAAAAAAGAGGGTTGCCAACCCACATTTTTTTACTGACAATCTGCAAACTTTTTACTGACAAACAAGCATGTTTTACATAATGTAAATGTAACCTTTCTGCCAGACCCTGGACAGGGTCTGGTTGGGTGGGTTCAAATTTGGGGCTTGAACACCAAACATAGTAAAAAAATATCTGGTTGTCAGTAAAAAGTTTGCAGATGGTTAGTAAAAAAATATCTTGCAGTGGCAACCCTGCTTGACTGCAGCAGTAGTTTTATACCATGCTCCCCTACCCTCATGGGTCCCCTACGCATTCCTAGACCCCGATACCTCTCAATTGCATCCCATGCCATGCTGCCCCCGTGCCAATACCACTCCTTAGTCTCATCCCCACTGGCCTAAACTCCCCTGTCCCAGCACAGACCCCTGGGATTAGTGTGCCTACCTGTGAGATGAGCAGGGTACAGGCAACATGGGCATAGTAGCAGCAGCAAGCCCACATGGCTTGGGAGGGGTGCAGGGTACTACATAGAGTCCTGTGAGCCTTAAACCCTGAAAAGAGCTCCCTTCAGCATGCTGTGCTCCTGCTCAGACATTAGGTGGTACTACCATGCTCTGTCTGTCCTTTAACAGTGCCTCTCTCTCAACTGACTTGAACCTTCTGTTCAACATACCTTTCCCCCCTCCCCAGAGCAGTTGTAGTTCAGGTCACATATGGAACTTAATCATCTCCTTGACATTTGTAGTAGGAAACCAGTGCAGACCTATTGTAGTGAAACACTCACTTAAGATGTTAAAGCATTGAATATTCTTAGTGCACAACTCCATAGCTGGCCCAGCTAGGAAACGGGGACCATTGCTATTCTCCAAAACGTCAGAGATGAACAGGATGAGGAGCTGAACATAGCTACCAGCTTCTTAGTTGCCCTGCTGTGGTGGGCATTAAGGGTGCCTATATGTAAGCAGCAAGACTGCTTCAATGCACAGTAATTACAGTGTGTCAGAGCCAGCTCAATTAATCCAGTTTGCTGGAGCATGGTAATTACCATGTTTCAGCAGACTCCAGCATCTCATGCATCAGTGTCCCCGCACTTAAAAATGGCGGTGGGAGTGCTTTAACTAAAGCTTGTTGAACGAGCTTTAGTTAAAGTGACCCTGCTGCCATTTTTTAAGTGTGGGAACGCTGGTACATGAGACCCTCTGGGCGCTTTAATACGAGTGGCTCTCAGCCAATAACTTTGTATTTAATTAAAGTGCCCCCTCCCCCCAGAGGATGTCGATAATGCCCTGAGACAGATAGTAACTCTGTAGCTCTGCAAGGTTTGAGTAATGTCCAGGGAACTTGGATCTTAGACAAGCTACAAAAGTGTTTATTTTCAAACTTTAATTAATAAGTAGCTAATTTTAAACATTCCAACTGCTGATGGATTAGCACCAGAGCTGCAGTAGAGGATTTAGCACTATAAACTCCTGTTTATGATTCAGCTATTTTAATTTACATCAAGAAACATCATGGCCAACAGGGTCACAGACAAGAGACACGTGTTCTTAATATATCAATCTGAAGCTTATATAATATATTTCATTGCTACCCAAAAACACCACGCACTGAGCTCAATTCCTTGGGCTTTATTAGGAGTGCAGTAGAAAGATCAGTGTTTACTTTTTCCCCTACAGACATTTTGTGCATTCACCAATCCTCCGTGAGAAATATTCTGCCTTTAAAATATAAGGGGATAACATCAAGTAGTTCAGAGCCAAAAGATGACCTCTCTTAAAAGCTGATCAACTGGCAACATCTGGTTCAGTATTACCCTTGCACTCTGACTGAGCAGGGGTCGTTATAGTCTGTAAGCTAGTTTCAAACTTAGGCCATATACTGACATTCAGTTTTTCCCAGAAGAGTCACTGCTATCTCATGAGAAACCATGAGTGTACAGATGTTCAGGATTTTTCCCAGAGCAAAAATAAACTGGCCACTCCAAGAGAAAAATATACTGGGAACAACCAGTGTTAAATCCCTCCTGGGGGAGTTTCTCCTGGGACAGTGCATGTTTGTATATGTTCTCTTCTGAAAGTAGCCACAGCACAGTCCTCCAGCATCCCAGGGTGCTTTGTTCCTGCTCCCTCCCCCACACAGGGAGACAGTGTATCACTCATTGGACTCTGCAGCTCCAGCCCAGCAGAAAACAGAATATGCCCCCTTCACAATTCCCACATTGTGTTGCAGGGAGACACTGGCTTGACTCTGAACTGTCTGGGTCAGCCAGTTAGGGCTTCCCTGTGCACTGCCATCATTCTGTATCCAGGCAGGCTAAGGGAGCCTGCAGAGCATGCTGGGATGCATGCATGAAGATGCCCTAGCTGTGCAGCATCAGCACTACAAGCTCTCTGTTCTTCAGGGGCTGGCCATTCGAATGGGTAGGTATCTCCTGGTACGTTTTTCTACTAGGAGAATGCTCCCATCTCATTTGAACATGTGTAAGCAGCCTTAGGTTCCTGGAAAACTCTTTCATTTAAGAACATCAGCTATAGACTTTCTTAGCACCATTGTATACTTATAGAGGATCTTTAATTGATAAAACTTCAAAGCTCTACAAAAACACCTCTCTGTGGTGAGCATATAGTATACATATTATGGAGCTCAGAATATCAGGGTTTGGAGACATTATATATGCATTTTGCCTAAAGTCACTCAGTAAATTAGGGAAGAGAACCAAAAAGAGAGCACAGATCTGACTCCTCTTCACTATGAGATAATAGCTGAACCAGACTTCTATTTTTTCATCCGAAACTTGGAACAAAAGACACAGGAGAACTCCCCAGTCCAAACAGGATTTTACATCAAATAGGCCTCCAACCCTGTCTGTCATTGCTGCCTTTACTTTGCTGCAAATGCCTGAAAATTTAACACCGGTGATTGAAGCCATGCTGGTCCTGTATATGTTTGCATTTTTGAAACATCTAAAGCAGGTTGGGAGTGTGATGTTTTCTTACAATGGAGTGTTTTTCATATTTAAAATACTTCTTTTTTTTTTTAATTGCTCTTTTACCACCCCTTCCCCCTCCGTCCCCTCCGCCCCCCAGTCAGATACAGAGTTTTGGGATAAGATGCAAGCAGAATGGGAAGAAATGGCTCGGAGGAACTGGATATCAGAGAACCAGGAAGCTCAAGGGCAAGTAGCTGTTTCAACCATTGAGAAGGTAACATCAAACATCTTTAACAGAATAAACTGCAATGGGAAGAACTGGTGCTGAGCACATTTGAGAATTGGGCCCTAAAGCAAGGAGACTGAGCACTTGAAAATCTGGCACTATGTGCACAGCAGCCACCCTCCTTATGAAGGGATTGTGTCTGCTGTCCCATCTGTCTGATAGATTTAAATTTGATTTACACTTTCATTTTCTAACTATGTTAAAGCTTTGGTAGGAAACAATATTGGACAACCCTAACAGGTGTTTGCATCCCTTCCCTAGGGTCTATGAGACAGTACCTGCCATCCTTACTCGCCTGAAACTAGCATTGACGTCTCTCCTCCAAAACCATCTCATCTGAGAGTACATGAGTGGGCTTGGTTAGGTGCCACAAGCTTGGATAATATCTCAGTGCTGAGCAAACCCTCTTTCAGTTTTAAAACAAACTCAGGGGCTTGCAAAATGGAATAATATCTTGGGGAATCATTCATCGAAGGTTTCATGCTACATCATAAAGCCAAGCACCGAACAAGACAGTGGATTGAAAGTACAGGGAAAGGATAGCCCCTCTGAAACATGCGCTTCAAGCCCACGTTGGATATATCTGGTACACACTGGTCATATCAAAGTCAATGTGGGTATTGCCACACTGACTGGGAGTAGGCAAAGCTCACAGGAGAACTTAGAGTAACTAGAAAAGGGTGCATAATTTAAGTTCCCAGTGCTGATGTGTGACCTGAATCACATAGTGTTATAATCTGCTTTAATTAAAACTTTACAGGGTAACTTGTATCATTTCCATACAGAAAAGAAACTTTACATCTGTCTACTAAATAATGAGCTATTGAATTTTATGCTGTTAACAATCCTTGATGCTGTGTTTCATCTTAGGACCATTCACTTCTGTTCCAGGGTTATTACTTTCACACAGAAAACCCTTTCAAAGATTGTCCTGGTGCTTTTGAGGAAGGATTGAAAAAACTGAAAGGAGGAGACCTGCCTGTTGCAATATTATACATGGAAGCTGCTATTCTACAAGAGCCCAATGATGCAGAGGTATTTACACTTCCTTATCTTTCATTCTGGGAAGGAAAGGATCTAGAAGTTGGTTCATTTCACGTTCCATCGCAAAGATAGGAAGGGGCCTGGATCAAAACCTTTGGCAGTCATAATTAAGTTAAATAAAGGACATAGTAACCTTGTTTTTGAAGCATCATGTAGTTGGAAGTAGTTGAAGTAAAACCATCAAGACACAAAAACCTATTTCCAAAGAGTTTCAGAATGTACAACTTTCATTTCAAAGCATCAAAACAGCCCCACTTAAAATGATCTTTTCCTAATATTTTCAATTTAAAAACTTCCTTGAAAAATTTCATCAAGTTTCAGAATCAAGCTACATCTACAGCGTGCTTAGTGTATCTTATGTTAAAGGTGCTGGGAATGACCAAGCCTTAGAGTTGCAATTGATATCTGGGATACAGGAGCGAAAGAACATAACATAGGAATGAAGTCTGATGCAAGGAGGAATCACATACCTAGTCCCTAGGGACAAAAGGAGAAAGGATTTCACAGTGTATTTGACTGAGGGATGCTGTAAGAGCAGCACTGACTTCAACAAACCAAGAAGGAACAATATGAAGCAGAAATATGGATTCAGTGCATGCCATTAAAATACTGATGTTTACTCTAATGCAGTATTTGCAGATTCCTCATATTTACAATTAATGAATGTAGATGATGAACATCAAGACTTCAACTACTCTCACTCAATATTTATTATTTCCATTTTAAAAACCCTGTGTGTGAAGGGGTGCAGTCAAAAGATATAGCTCATATGGGAGAAAGACATTCCTCCTTTCCTTGTGGAAGACCACAAAAGGACAAAATATCTGGGACCTAACTCCTCAACTGATGCAACTCATCATAGCTCCATTTATAGTCAAAGGAGAAGAAACAGTGGGATTCAGCATAGTGGGACAAAGTCTACTTTCAGATATACAGTCCAGAAGCAGAAAAAGTTGTTGTACATGTAAATCTTGGTCTCTTTATCTATTGCTGTATGTACATGCAGCAATAGATAAAGAGGTCTGGGGTATTTGGAAGACCAAAGAAAACTCCCTGCCCCTGACACTCTAGATTCCCTCTTGCACAGCAAAAGTAGCTGTTCTTCACCATTTGGGGCAAAAATTTTACAATGCCACAGTCTATTTAAAATATGTAGTAATTCACTTGAGAAAACTACATGGGGTTTGAAATTACAGCTGTTCAGTGAGCAGAATCCCCTTCAACTTCAACAGGAACATTATGTGAGGCCTAAAGATATCCAAAACCACTTTCATTTGTACTGTTGGTTGATTGGCAACAGAAATACCAGAAATACTATAGTTAGAACAGTGTTGGATAGAATTGCTATCTATAAAGGTCTATTTATTTAAATCAAGCACCAGATATTTCTCTATAATTTCAGTTGCACTTGAGCACATATTCTAAAAAGTAATACCAATTATTATTTTTGCAGGCTTGGCAGTTCCTTGGAATAACACAAGCAGAGAATGAAAATGAACAGGCAGCTATTGTTGCCCTCCAGAGGTAGATGCACCTAATTGCAAAATATTGGATCCATCCACGCATTATTAGCTAATAGATGCCTTTGTGCATTTCACCTCACTTGTGTTCTGAATTTTTATATTCAACTGTGAAAAATATTGACCTGAATACAAGAAAGTTGCCATGGTGGCTCTGGGGGCAAAAGCCAGACACTGTGTTGCAATTCAGTGCAGTAATTGCAATATTTAGTTTAATATTTAAACAGATGGAAACACAAAAGCAAAGCTGCATGGCCCTAGCAAACATGAATTAGATTCAATGCAAATAAATGCCTTTTCAATATTCTAGGCACACAGTACACTTTCTAAAGGTTTCTCTTTCAACGACATTTTTTTCTTAATTGAACTGAACTCTTTTTAGCAGCTGAACACTAAAGTGATGGAGAAAATGTTTTAGTCAGTGATTCTCAGCCAAGCTATGATGGCACCTTGGGGTACCGTGAGACCTGTTAGGGTGCCATCAGCTGTCACACATTATTAACACCTTTAAGTGTGCAAACACCTAGGAATGATGCGTAAGATAAATCCGGAGATTTCAAATAGGAATCTGTAGTGTTACAAACATTCTGACCTGTTATGGTCTTTCTGACTTCTTTGCAACAGAACTTCTCATTACTCTTCCATAGTCAAGAAGCAAGTGAAAGCTAAGAGCTAGCATTTTCTGAGGGGTGCCCTGAGTTTAAAAAGGGTGAGAACTGCTGTTACAGAAGGATAGGAATATAAAGATCCTGCATGCAAGTCAATGCCTGTTTCAAAATATCACAGTTACACTACTTTTATCTGTAGTAAGTGCTGCTCTATTTTTACTTGAAGCAAATACCTTCTCCAAACTTAATTGTATTGACTATGTTCACACTCAAACCAATAAGATCCTTCAGTTACTATAACTCATTTATATACAAAGACACAGTGGGCCAGATTCTGCTCTGTTATACTCATAGGCGACTGGTGCCACCTTAGTCGGGGGGGGCACATGCCCCCCCACCAGCGACCAGTCAGTGACCCAGGGAGGGGAGGGGAGGGGGGACAGGGGAGCTCCTCCACAGCCAATCTCACCAACTGGGAAGCAGCCACGGCGGTCCTGGAAGTGGCCGTGGAGCTCCCGGAAGTGGCCGTGGCATACTCACTCCCCGGCCAGCTCTTGTAGGAGAGGCACCAGTGCTCCCACCTGCCACCCCCCGCCCCCCCGCTTGTTGCCTAAGCGGGGAACACAGCCTGTCAGGGGGTGCACCAGCACTCTCAGGGGGTGCACGTACACCCCCTACGCATTGCCACTGGTTATACTCCTGAAATCAGTGGGCTGTCTCCAGCCTTACAAAAATATACAGAGAACTGAATTTGGCCCAAGAGATGTATATGAAAGGATAGGCTTTTTCCCCCCCTACATTTTACATGGCCAAATGCTTCACACAACTGCTTCCTTCCAGACTGCACAAGCTTGTGCTTATTTTCCAGGCAGGCATTATTAAAAAAAAGAATTCATCCCATGTTTGCTATTCAAAGATGGGAAGTAACTTTATATTTAGAGAACAACAGAGGTGCAGATGACACTTACCACAAAAGAAGGAGGCAGAATCAGGCATCCCGATCCTGAAATCCTCCTTCGTATAAACGATTCTTCACACATGTATGCAGCCCTATCAAAAGCACTAGGATTAGGGTTGCAGATTAGGCCCTATGCTGAAAATGGTCATGTTTTACTAAGAGAAGTTAAGAAGGACATTTCTTTTCCTTTCTGCTTAGGTGCTTAGAACTACAGCCAAACAACTTAAAAGCTCTGATGGCGTTGGCTGTAAGTTACACTAATACTGGCCATCAACAAGAGGCCTATGGAGCTTTAAGAAACTGGATAAAGCAAAACCCAAAATACAAGTATCTAGTGAAGAGCAAAAAAGGGTCTCCAGCACTTACCAGGAGAAAGTCTAAACCAGCAGATGAAAGGTTAGTATGGAATATTGATTATATCTGAGAAGAAAGGGCGTTTATACACATGCTCCGAGAATGAGGGGGGAGGAAGAGGGGCACTTTAATTAAAGCTGCTCTAATTAAAGTTCCCAGAACATTATGTGTATCATCATCCCCATGCTGAGAAATGTTGGCAGGGTGCT
This sequence comes from Alligator sinensis, assembly GCF_000455745.1. Classification (NCBI taxonomy): domain Eukaryota; kingdom Metazoa; phylum Chordata; order Crocodylia; family Alligatoridae; genus Alligator; species Alligator sinensis. The sequence continues at coordinate 3,921,620 of NW_005841874.1, forward strand.
TTAACTAAAGCTCATCCAATGAGCTTTAAAGTGCCCCCGCTGCCATTTTTCAGCACAGGGAACCTGTGGACATTTCCAAGTAATTCTGAAGTATGTTATTCTGCCTGGACATAATCCAGAGACCTTTGATGATGAGACCCTTTCATAGAGCCTACCTTGGATTTAGGAGTCTAAAAATCTTGGCTTAGGACTTCAAAATCTTTATCTAAGCCTCATGAACACTAAGCCCACTATTTTTGCCAACCTTGTTCCCTCAGTTTAACCTCAAGTGAAGCTCCTCTTCCATTACTTGGTTCAGCAGGTAGAACTGATCCAAATTAAAAGCTCTTACAAGCCCACAGTATACCTATACCCGAGTTTTCAGCTGCACTTTGGCTTAGCACTGCAGGTAAACTTTTGAACTCCACTGAGACCTCAAGCAGAGTCAAAAATAAGTCTTTGCTATACTTACAATGAAGTTGCCTATTTTCACATTTCAGGAGCACGCAAAATCTCATACATAGTTTAAAGATGTGAAATGCTGGCTGTGCAGTAAATACTGCTGTGCTTACAAAGAACGTGCAGGTGAAGTCTGGTCTTATTTTTCACTCTCATCTAGCTTGTTACTTGAAGAAGTGAAGGATTTATACCTGGAGGCAGCTCATCAGAATGGAGATATGATAGACCCTGACTTGCAGACAGGCCTGGGAGTGCTCTTCCACCTCAATGGAGAATTTAACAGAGCAATAGATGCATTTAGTGCTGCCTTATCTGTTCGGCCAGAGGTACCTTTTATGATTTTGCATTAAGAAGTTTAGTTTTACAGGCAACTCATTTTCCTCACTTGAGGCTGACCAGTAATAATGAGACATCACTTCAGCCATTAACATTTTAATACCTGAAATTGAAATGTTAATTATAAGAGTGCCATTTAGAGGCAGATTTATGCATGTCCAATTTCTACCTGGCACTGATTAATTGTACTGGTTATATGAAGTTGCGTATAAATCATGAGTCAGAGCTTCATATAATGTCAATTAACAGAGGATAGAATTATTTTATTTTCTTCCTTACTCCGAAGGAGAAGAATTATTGTATCATTTTGCCTCACACCTAAAGTTTAAAAAAATGTCATTTTATCATCAGGATTATACACTATGGAACCGTCTGGGAGCAACCTTGGCCAATGGGGATCGAAGTGAGGAAGCTGTCGAGGCCTATACTAGGGCTTTAGAAATTCAACCTGGCTTCATTAGGTCCAGATATAATTTAGGAATAAGCTGTATCAACCTAGGAGCATACAGGTAGGTTAAGCATATTGATATTTAAATCTAAAATCAAAATGCATTTCCTAGTTAAAAGGTTCTGTATTATGAATTGTGTTTAACTCTGTTATAATACTGTTATTTTTTTGGATGAATATATGCAAAGTGCTAAGGAAGATGTGATAATATACATTGTTTTTTTGTTTTTTTTTTACAATCTACTCCTCTCCATGAATGCATTGTAAAACACAATGAAACTATTGAAGGGGTAGTGAAAACGTAAAACCTGAGGTCACGAGATGTCCTATCAGAACCTGTGGGATGTTGTACGCTTGGAAACAGGCATGTGCTTACAGGATTTGCTGAATTGGGATGTAAAAAACCACCTTCTGAAGGGAAGCTAGTCTCAAATGCCATCAAAACTTTTTTTAAGGCAACAGGAGGCAATGCAGACAAGGCACTAGGCTGGAACTCAGGAGACTTTGGTTTGAAAGCTACTTGGGAAAAATATCCCTATCAATACATTTCAATAATATCAACATTTGTCATCATCTATTCTTTTCTATTAAATGGTGGTGGAAGGGAATCAAAAAAATTAAAAAGCTGATTTTTTTTAGTGTTTGTTGCTAAAGATTGAAAAATATTACAAAAAAAATGGTTGCTTTACTTGGCAATTTCAGTCAACTAGCAAATTCAATTCAAGTGTCTTTTGACGGAGTTTCACTGGTCAGAAACCAGTGAACATTGTTTTATTTTGTTTTTACTCAAGAGTTTAATTCCTGACTCATTGCTTCCACTGATCTTCTATACAATCCTGTGTGACTCTTCAAGTGGAAATAATATTACTGATTGTCTTTTGCAAAGCTTTGCTATCTACAGATGGAAAGTGCTAAATGTTACATAGGAAGATAGAGACCATCCAGGGCCACACGCAGTCCCCTGTGCACATAGACAAATATTTGTCCATAAGGTTTGACAAGATCATCCCTTCTGACCCCTCTCACAAATCACAGCCACAAAGCATCCTTAAAAATAAATATATCTGCCAGTGTGCCACAGGTAAAGAAGAAAGGGGACAAGGGCACCACCAGTGCCTGGCCATTGGAGTGGTGAGGAACTCATTAGGTTCAAACATACTCGTACAATCCTAGGAAGAAGATCAGAGGAAGGCAAGAAAACCTAAGGTCCTTGCCAAATTGATAGGAGGGAAAAAGTCCTTCCTGGCCCCAAATCTGAAGATCAGCTTGATCTTGAGCAGCTGAGCAAAACCCTTCAGCCAGACACCCGAATTACCTATATTAGCAACAAAGAATTTTAAAGCAGTGCAGGGGGTCTTATCTTCCATGAAACTTGAGACCCAAAGAAACTATCCCCGACTTCAAAAAGCCCAGGATGATTAAGGCAATAACATTTCTGTGCAACATGTGAAACCTCAACAATACAGCACAAGAAACTTCAGATAGAAAGCAAAGCTGACGTGGATTTTCATCGTCTAAGCTGAACAAAAGGCGAGGAGCAAACAATGAATATAATTATGGCATTTCTCATTATTAATGAAGCATAACACGCTGCATCCAGCAGATAAACTGAGTAATTCAAAGAATTAGCTGAAGCTGCACCTCTGCCCACAAAGTTGAAACAAAAATGTCAAAGAAAGGTAGCGGCACATGGGAAATTGCTCATGCCCCACGTTACTGGGAGAGTAAATCAAAAGAAAACGAGGCACAGGACCGTTCCATAAATATCACCTCTAGCTCCTCCTTCCTGTGTTATGATCTGTAAGGCATATTTGTTCCCTGTTAGTAAGTGGCTTTCTGGTACATCTGTCTTTGAGGCACATCCCATACACTCCCTCATTTCACTATATGAATTAAGGGTAAAATACGAAGTCGATATAAAAGGGTCCTAAGTGCCTGAAGTACAGGCAATCAGGACTCATGGTAGGGATGACATCTTTTATTAGACGAAGAAGAGTTTTGCAAAAAATAAATTTTAATTGCAAGCTTTCGGGCACAAACACCCTTCATCAGGCATTGGAGAAAAGATCGTAAAAGTTCTGCTGGGTAGAAATGAAAGTTCATATTTTATAGGATTTCACAGAGGAGCCAATAGATGGAAAACTCCTCTGAGCAGTCAGTTCATAGCTGGTATGGAGCATCTTGCCTCCTGTGAGGATCTGTGATGATGCAAATTACCTTAAAACAAAGGCAGGAACAGGATTTCAGGTTTCAGGTGGACACAGTTGCTTCCTGCTTGGGAAAATATGAAGATTTCATTTTTTTTTTTTAAATCGGCTAAAATTCGATATCTTCCATGTGTCAGGTATCCAGGTTGTAGCCGGATTGGTCTAGAGGAAAAGGCAATCAGTACAGGGGCATGTTTATAATAAAATATTTCGTGACCACAGGAATTTCTCTGCGCCAGAGGTGCTAGCTATAAATTTGGGGGCCCCAAACAAAACTAGGGTGGCAGGGAAGGGGGACAAACGCGCCTTTGTCACAGCCCTGTGCTCCCACCCCAGCCGAAGGAGCCCTGTGCCACTCAGCTGTAGGAGTTGGGTGCGGGAACGCAGCAGAAGCAGCCCCAAGCTGCCCGGCCCTAGAAGCTGAGCTGGAGCAGCCCTGTGCTGCCTGGCCACGGGAAGGTCTTACCTGTGCGGGGGATTTAAAGACCACCCCCACTGTTCCTGCCTTGTCCCTGCACCCAGCTCCTGTGGTTGGGCAGCATGCGGCTGCTCCTGCCATGTGCCGGCACACAGCTCCTATGGCCGGATGGTGCAGAGCTTCTTCAGTTGAGCTCCTGCGATGCAAAGGGCAGGGCTGCTCCAGATGTAGCAGACTGGTGGGGAAGGAATAAGTTGGTGCCCAGGGCTGGTGCCCCTGTTGCCTTGCCTAGTTCTGCTACTGCCCTGGACCCGGTGCCGGATTACAACATGCTGAGGCCCTAAAATGCGTCCAGTTTAAGAGGCCCCATATGAGAACAATAACCCACGAAATCCAAAAAAATGGGTTTTCATGAAATTTTAAGATGAATTATTGTTATTTCTGCACAAATTCATGAACTCAGTATCAATAATAATTATTTTGTCATATTGGAATGGAAATGTCCAGGTTTTTGTTTTCTTTCTTATTTAGAGGCCCCTCGTACTGTGAGGCCCTAAACTGTAGCTTAAGCAGCACTGCCTGGACCCTTGCTTTGGCTTGAAGCCATTTGCTAATTATATCAGTAAAGGCTCATCAGCAAGCAACTGAAAAAAGGAGTAGGGCAGATCCAGCAAGAATAGTATGAACAGAATTGTGGTCAAACATAGTCAAATAATGCATCTCATTTTATACCAATGCCACAGAAGGAAGACAAAAAATATATACCTCATTTTTAAACACGATAACGTTGTGATGTTTGTATGTTGCCTTTCTTTCTTCCCCTACAGGGAGGCTGTCAGCAATTTTCTCACTGCTCTCAGCCTGCAGAGAAAGAGCAGGAATCAACAGCAGGTTCCCCATCCTGCAATATCAGGTAATATCTGGGCAGCTCTCAGGATCGCTCTTTCTATGATGGACCAGCCAGAACTATTTCAAGCTGCTAATGTGGGTGACCTGGATGTCCTATTAAGAGCCTTTAACTTAGAGTTGTAATCTATATATATCTATAGATATAGCTCTGGAGGCACCCAGTTGTCCTGGAAAAAACAGAACTCTTTTCTTATCTGTTTCAAGATGACGAAGGACATTTTCCAAAAGGCCATGGCCACGGCACTTTGGGGGGGCATTTCCGAGACATTGCCCAATTCCTGGAAAAGTTCAAAAGCACAAAATATTGTAAATAACATCAAAAACTCAGATGAAGGAGTAATATGGACAGCAACTCATCTGACAAAGATGTGACTTAGATGAAGTAGTCAGACCTGAAGAACCTTCATCCCATGCAAGCTCTCTCTCTCTGTATGCACACCTATACAATGAGAAATATATCTAAGAGCAAATCTAGATAATCTTTATTGCATAGTTGAGTGGCAAATCCGAGGAACCTACATAGTAGCTCATCGCACTAAATTGACACTGCACTGCCCTATTTGAAGTTACTATTTTCCCCCCCCCTGTATTTTCCAGTTTATCTAAAGTCCTTCTACTACATAGGCCTGCAAGCAGGTACACAGGTTAAAAGTATTTTTTATTATGAATATACATTAGCTGGAGGTGAACAAGGACTTTGTCTGTAAAGAGACCTTGGTTGAATTTTACTGGTGGGTCCACCTCTACAGACCTTCAAGATAGAAACCCCATGGAACTCCAGGGGAGTGCTGCATATGGAGGGCTTGCAGGACTGGGCCTTTTAGTCACTGGAGAGATGAGCTTTGCAAGCAGTAGCAGTAATTTGCACTTGAATTTCTGTTGTTGATCCTTTTACCCCAATCCTGCAAAGAGTAAGAGTGCATCTCTATGGAGTGCCTGGCAGGATGAGTGTCTGTGTATGACATACGCACTTTAATCTTTCCTTTTTATGCTATGATTTTGGGGGTTTTTTATATTTAGAAATGAAAACTGTAATGCTATAGCCATGTTGGCATAAAGGACCAAATATAACTTGAAATGAGAGTTTTCCAGAGCCTAGTGTTTGAAATATTTAATTGATTACCTCAAGTGAATAAAACATTTTGTTATCCACGTACTGGTAGCATTACACATACAAAGACTGTACAGATTAATTGGCGGTTGGTGTCATCTAAGGAAAAAAAATGTATTCCTGCAGAAAAAAAGGAAAGGTTTTTTAGGAGCTGATGCCATCAGACCCTACTCAGGAAAACGTCCATTGAAGAGAGACAATTTTCCTGAATAAGGACTTAGAAACAAGGCTTGCTGATGCTCTCACTGCAATCATTGGCAAAGCTCCCATTGATTTCACAGTGGCCGAATCAAGCCCTTAGTTTGCATCAGTGGTTCTAACTACAGTACTAAGAACCACTCAATCTGTGAGGTGCTGAGTGCTTCCTGTGAAATACCAGACACCTTCAACTCTGCCCGATTTCCAGGTGAGTTGATCAACACACACTAGAGTTGAGTGCAGTGAAGACCGATGCTGAGTTGAGCACAATGCACATCAATGCTGGGTTGACTTGGGTGCATTGCACTCTGCTGCTTGGGCTGGAGTTCCCGAGTGTAAAGTAATCTTCTGTTTGCACAAAAGGAATCAGAGACAGGTATATAGATTTCTAGAGTTCATTTTCAACTGTTAATATTTTTTGTATTTTTCTTAAATGGTGAAAAAGCATGTTTTACTTTAAAATTGTACTGTACTGGTTTGTATTCAGAAAAGAATTGTACAGGGTAGTGCAAAAGTTGGGAAAACAGCACATTTCTCAACATTAAAACCCCCACGGATTGTATCAAAAAGCCGATGCACAGATTTTACAGAGAAGGGGCTCTTTAGGTGTTGAACAATTTCACTAGGACAAAGTCAGAAGTTTCTTAAAGCTGATCCTTAATTTGAGCAATCACTTCAAGCAAAAATTCCATAGAAGATATTCTAATTACAGCATTTAATTAGCAAGAGTAAGCCACTAAACAAGAACCATCTAGTTATGGTTTATCAAAGACCCACACAGACACCACAGAAGAGAGATACTGATAGATTTTTAAATAGTCTTTTAATAATTCATTATTAATATGAATTGTTCTTTACTAGTAAGAGTATATTAACAGATCACTGCAGTTTTCCTTTAAGTACTGGGTACTGAAGGCTGACTAGGAAAATTCATTTTAGTGCAAGAGGGCTTGCTGAAGACAGATCAGCTGAAAGCAGTTTGGTTTTGCTTTGGCAGTGATGTGTGCTGACAAACCTTAGGTACCACCAAAGCTGAGCAGAAGGCACAGTGCAACTGAAACCTGGAAATTGTGGATATTGGTGGTAATTGAGGACGTAGGCAGCTTTGGAGACGGGCAATAGGGCTAAAAGCATAGAGATCGGGTCTAGCTTGTTGCCCTGCTATCACACAAGTTCTTCCAGAATATCTTCCGTGCTGGGATGTAGGATAGTTCCCCGACACTTATCCAGTAGAACTGGCTATTCGGGGGGGGTTATTTTTATGCCTTTCTAATTAAAAAACATAACAGCATCTTCACAGAGCTAAAACAAGGAGGGTCATTTGGAAGTGATGCTACAGAGCCAGCCTTGCTTTCAGGATTGTGAAGTAGCTGATTTGTTTTTAGTGCAGGACCTTAAATGTATCTCACTGCTCTCAGCCACCAAACAAGGAGCAGGAAAAGGGGGTATTACTTGAGTTAGCAGGGGACACTCGGCTCAAAGCTGGTTTGCCCGTGCACAGCTGACGGGAAGGGGAACTGCCTGCATCCATTAAGACTATGTCTATTGAACACATGTTTATTGAATAAACTGGTGCCGAGGGTTTTAGCTGTGCTGCTTCAGGCAGGCTGTTTCCTAAACCAAAAGCAACATAACCACTGCTCTGTGGTACTGCAGGCAGGCTAGTTAGCATGGCTAAATGACAGCACCAATTAGCCTGTCCTAAACTAATTAGCACGGATACAGCTACATGGGTTCTGCTCTGTAAAGCTGCCTACCTGGAATAGAGCAGTATGTTCCAGCATGCCAGTACTAGCCACCGTGTTTTCAGTATAGACGAGTGGATCTCAACCTTTGTAGACTCCAGGCACCCCCTCACTGGACTCGAGGCACCCCTTGAACTTGTATGAATTGAGTTTCAAAAACTATCTTATGTGTTACAGTGCTAACCTCCCTGCAGAAGAGCCAGGCAGTGGGGACAAGAGATGAGCCAGGCAGCAATGTGTCTGCATCTGTCTCCTTATATCCTCACACATGGCATTCTCCTTGCACCGCATGGCACCCAGGTTGAAAATCACTGGTAAAGATATAGCCCTAGAGATATATACAGTTGGGGAAATAGGTATGTATACCCCCAACTTGGCAAAAGCACTTCAGTTCATCTGTGAAGGAGGGTATAGGCTATAGAGTTCATCCAATAGACTACACAGCCCCTAAGAGGCTTCAGCTGTGCATAGCCAGCAGACCCCCAGCTATATAGATCTAGTAGCCAAATCTCTGCACGGAGGATGGGCTGAAGCAGATATAGCAGCTGTTTCAGGTGGCTTCACTGGTAACCGCTGAGCAGCACCACTGGCATTTTATGCCTTGTCCCTAAGGTTTTGAGAAAGACAACTCAGGCTTCTTCCATGTGGGCCTGAACATGAATGTGGTGAGTGGGAGAAAGCGGAGCTACCGTAGAAAAGAGAAAACACATGTAAGAGAGTACAAATTTAGTAAGAAATTGTTGGAAAGGAGGAGATTCAGAAAAGTATGGAGGGGAAATAAGCTCAGCAGGAGTGAGTGATTATGGACAGGAGAGAGGCAATGGCAGGTACATCAAGGTGCAGTACTGCAGAAGGGGGTGGGAGGAGTTGTCCATCTACTAGTCCATCTCCAGAGGCCTCCAGCAAGGTGCTGGTTTGTAGGGTAGTGCAGTTCTTGACTGTATACCCCACTCAGCGGTACAGGCACTGAGGAGAGGTTGATTCAAATGCAGTCAGGACAACAGGTATTTCTCTGGAAATCATGGTATATTTTCCTTGCATATTGATAAGTGTCCCTGTACCTTTGACAGCACTGAACAAACACATGGGGAAGCTGGTACATCTTGATACTGGAGGAGGAGAACGCACAGGGATTAACACTGCAACAGCATGAGGCAGGATATACAGGAGAGCAGCCAAAACGTAGCCAGAGAACGACAGTTGAGTTATCTGGAGTCTGGTGCTGATGCTCTGTGAGAGCTTCAGCAAGTCGCAGCTTCCTTCGGCCTTAAATTTACAAAGAGTGCAAAAGCAGAGGGGAAATAATGCTCATCCCCCACTTTGTGATACCTCTGGCTGCAAAGCCTCAGGGGTGCAGGTATTGTTATCTGCACCTTTTGTTGCGCAAGTCATTATTTGTGTAAATTGAGAAAAAGCTAAAAATTATTGTTGAGACTGCAGTGAGCCCAGTTGCAATAGGAACCAGCCGTTTCACGCAGACACTACTGCCTTTCTCAGCAGATATGTTGGGGTCGGGGCCTGGGAACAGGCATCGGATCCAACGTGCTAGTGATTCTTTAGCTTATCTTGAGCCCACGCTTTCTGCTTCTCCTTCTTGTTCCTCTCCCCTTTCTCCCAAAGTGATTCATCCCAGCTGCGGTCACTAGGTCCAAGATTTGAGCCTTTCCTCTCTGGTGCATAGTTCATGCCATTTAGTAAACACCTTCCTAGCCACTCACCCTGACTTGTGTTGTTTAAACCCCTTCCTAGCCACTCACCCTGACTTGTGTTGATCCCTTTGCTTTTAGAGTCATTGCAGCAAGTTATCCTAGGTGAGGTAGAGGAGGCTGGGGCCAGCACTGGACTGGCCCTGGCAGCCTTACCTGGAGTCCTGGGGTCATCCCGGGGCTGTACCTGCAGTGCTCCTGCCGGGCAGAGCCTGACTGGCAGCTGCAGCACAGCTCCAGGAGGCCCAGCTCTGCTTTTCAGCAGCACACACTGCCCATGCTTGCGCTGCTCCTATTTTTTTGCTGTGTGTTTTTTTGACCCCTGGATATCCAGGGCTCAAAAAACCCGGGGCGGGGAACTGGAGAGGTGCATGCACAGGCAGCACACCCTTGCAATGCAGAGAACACTTGTGTGTGAGGTATGTGGCACTGCAGATGTGTTTGTGGTGTCACATACCACACAGCTGTGCTCGTCTGGATGCACCCATTATGACTACTGATGACTTCCCAATTGATCTGTTCCACCCAGTTGTTGAGCTCAGTCAAATCCTATTGCCCTCATACTTTGCAGAAACGTATCTTAATGTATGTATTCCAATACTGGGCAAGGGCTGAATTATGGTGCCCTTACTCATTCTCAGTAGCTTCACAGGAATTCATGGGACTAAGTCTACTCGCTAAGTGAGGGGCTGACTTCTTGTTGATACCTATAACTTGCAGTATCTTCACTCGCCACCCTTTCCCAGAAGAAAGGCAAACGCTGTCTTTTTGCATTCAAAACATAAGATACGTGTTTGTTATGTTCTCTCCACATCAAAAGACTATTTTTACATCTGCCTACAGTTAAATTGATGTTTCAAACTAACAAGTATATATCTATCTTTATATATATATAGATATATATATATATATATACTTGTTAATATATATATATATATATACACACACACACACACTATATATAAATTGCATTTTCATAAGATCAGCCAAGACACAAGGTTTGTAAAGATACTTTTTTTTTCCTTTGGAAGAAATATATAGCCTCAGGTACAAAAATATTGCATGCAACTGTATTCACAAATGAACTTACTGAACTATTACCCAAAGCATGTGAGATACTATTTGAATGTAAATTACAGATTGCATGATTAAGACCCAAATATAGGGTTTTTAACTGCTCATTTCTGTTATAGGGCATCTTGCGTGAGATTTTAAAAAGCACTCAGCATTTGCCAAGTCTTATATTGAGCATTTTATTATTGATCTTTATTGGAGCAGAGAGACCAATGCTGAGTGCTTTTGAAACTCCTACATTAAAAAATTACTTTGTGCTGTTGATTTCATAATTGCTTTAATGCTTAATTAGCTGGCAAATCCTTGGTATAGTTTCCCAGGCATGTTTTTGGAATTACTGCTAATGACACGTGTTTAAATGACAAAAAAAAAGAAAGGTTGTGCGCAGTTTTCAGCTTCCCAAAAACGGGTAGTTTGGATATTCAAATTTCAGATTTTCTTAGGCAGCTTAGGACCCCACTAGAATCTAAGATGTTGAGAACTGCCTCTCAGAAGACTACTTTCATCCTGACCTGCTCTTATTGCAACCCATTTTTTTTTTAATGTGTCCACCAGTTCTGCAAGGCCAGTGGGTGGGTACCCCATGCAAGACATGCACCATGCCTTTCAGGGGGTCAGAGTGTCTGCAGCTCCAGCCGACTTCAGTGGGAGCTGTGGGTACTCAGCCTTACTGACACCGGACATGGAGCTGGGCCTTCAGAAATCACAGACAGAAAGATGGAGGCTGAGTGACAGCACTGATTAGTTTATTGGTTAATTGCTATCAGAGTACACAGGCATCCCCTGCACAGAAGCCTGGCAACCTTGGTAGTGGGAAGCAGAGGGCTCAATCCAGCCCCCCCTGGAAGCCAGTGAGAATAAGATCGCCCCACAAGTTGGTCATGCAGCTCTCTCCTATGTGGATCTGATCTGAGGCCCATCAGTCATTCACCGTGAACTAGCTTACATGACTAATGACCTTGCCATATCTGAGTAGTTGACAAAGGGATTCAGTCAACGGTGCTGTCAGCTGTTTCGCAGCATTTTGTACAGGCAGTTTATGTAAGAACCGTGTATGGGATATGAGCTTTGAGTAGTCCACATTCAAAATGCACTGCACAGAAATGAATGAAGATACTCATGAATACAGGATACAGTATTACTTCCCAGATGCCATCTGGGCTACAAATAAAATCCCTTGCTTTGAGCCATCCTCCCCCGCCCCCGCTCTACTCTCAGCTTCATTAAAATGGTTAAAACAAAATAATGGGGAAAGAGAGAGTTGCTCGTTCTGAAAAAAATTCCAGCTGGTTAACACTGGTCATGCCAAGAGGGCACATAATAGCATTCAAAAGAAGAGAAGTTACAGGCCTGACCACACAAGGCAATAGCTGCTGGAAGTGGGATAGCAAAAGAGAGATGGAAGTGAAAAGGGAGAGAGTATGCCCCAATCCTGTCAATGATTTCATATGAATAGCTCCAATGAGCAAAGTGGCACAGTCAAGGCCCTCAACATTATTTGATCTCTTCCCCCATTTGCAGAATGCCATCTACGCTGGCTGAAACAAAAGCTTAAGTTAACAGCTTTTTTATTATCAGTACTCTACTGTAAATTTAGAAAGATCAAAATGTTTATAAATATATTTTATATATCTGAGCATAACATAGCTAAAATATATATCTGTATCTATATATAGACAGAGTTTTGAAAGGCATCCTATGAGGCTTCTTCCAGTGCTATAAACTGTTTGAAAACCCTTGCGATCTTAAACCAGTTTATGGCTTTATTTTTAAGCCAACATATGGGAAATGGAAAAGAGGTTATAGGGTCCATTTATTCTTACACCTAAGCAACCACAGTAACATCACAATGGCCCTTTTCCTGCTAAGGACTTGCATACTAAGGACTTTATATTATGGCAGCATTAGAGTGATGTTGTAGTTGTGACGGTCCAGGAGTTATGTGAGAGGCAAGGATTTGTGTGGGTATTTTTTTATTGGATCAACTGTGTAGTTGGGATAAAGTTCGCCATGCTTTTGAATGCAAAGCATTCTTCTTCAGGTCTTATGCTTTGCATTCCTGGTCTAATTTTATCCCAACTATACAGTTGGTCCAATAAAAGATACCACCCACAAAAATCCTCACCTCTCCTTTCCTTTACATACTGATCAGTCCCTGAAGTTAAGCATGTGCACAAGTCCTAGCAAAATGAGGGTCTAAGGATGCAAAGGTGGGAATTAGGCCAGTGTAGCAACACATTTGAATATTTACACTGTTTCATGGGATCAGCCAGACCCAGAAGGAGCTCATAATAGGTAACTTTGCCTCTGTATACTCAGTGCATTATTAGCTGTGTATAATATTAAGAACACAGATTTGTAGTTTACTGATGCTTCAACTTGATGTTTCCTTACACTGCTCTTGAAAATAAAGTACTTCCTTAAGAATGAACTGCCTGCCTATCAACATGTTTAATTTATGAAGCTGACAGATGACAATCTGCAGAGCATCACAGTGAATGTAGTATTTTTGTACTGTACTGGAAGCATGCCTTCCTGTGATTTTTTCCCCCACATATTAAATTGTATTTATTTATCTGTATTTATAAACTGTGCAATTTTTAAATATGTTTAAAGATGAACTTTGTCTGTGGCTTCAAGCATCTGCTAGATCTCTTGTGGAGCTGAAAGTAGGCTTTGGTTATGATTCTTTAAAACAAAGAAGGAATCTACTTATCAAAGTGGATTAATAAAGATACAGGTTTTTTTTAAGTCTGAGGTTTTCATTCCTAAAGAGAGCAGAGCTGTCTTTTAATTAAACCAAGAAATGGGTTTTTGCTCATCAATGGATTTTGAAGTCTATCAGAAATGCTTTCAATAATCATTGAACCAGCCCCTATATGATTAGGGGGGGAAAAAAAAAATCAAATGCACAAATGCTTTGAAACATACTGGTAAAACCCTTCGTACTTACAGCGGGGGGCTGCAATCACTGTTGAGAGAAAGAGAGAGACTGGGATCCTTCTTGCACTTCTTGTGGTATAAGTCCATTAAATCCAGGGAGTTTTATGACCACTCTAAGTGAGATGAGAACGGGACTCTCTCTAGCGAATAATTAGAGGTCAGAGCCTCAGCTGGTGTAAACTGTCATAGCGCCACTAGAGTCAACAGAGGCAGGTCAATTTGCAACCACTCAGTCTGCCCTGAGGAAGTTCCTGTTCCTTTGGAAATGAAGGTGTATTTCAATATTCTCTGAATTTCTTCTAAGAATCACAGAAGTGGTATCTATAGACATTTCAAAAAAATTAAGACCATTGCAACCGACTTTCTAAATGAAACAGGTAGGGCTTTAGATTACCAACCATCCAGGAGGTGGGTTCCAATACAGTCAAAAGAAACCGATCAAACCTAGATCCTAGAATGCAGGGCCAGGGAATTCAGACCAGAGAATCCTGTTCCTTTAAATGATCCCCAAAAAAAGACAAAAAGCTAAAAAGCCACCACTCTAGGATTAAATGGATCGGATCATTAATGAATATGCAGAAGCCCCTTTGGGGAACTTTCCCTTGTCGTTTTACACCGTAACCTGCTCAGTACATCAGAGTACAGAGAACCCTGTGATCCCAAGGTGAGACCCAAAGAGAACTTGACCCCTCTTCGGAAGTTCTTGCTCAGTTTATCGTCTGTCCCAACTAAAGAAAACTGCTGGAGAGCCTTAGGATTTAGTCTTCAGGGCTAGGGACAGAAATTACACATGAACCTGTAGAAGTGATTGGCAACTGGTTCAAATCTGTAACACAACGGAAGCTCAGTGCACATAAACCTCTTTCAAAATGGCTGAAACTGGTTTAAGATAAACCTGGATGGATGCAGTATCAGACTTAGCTGATTTAGGTTAAATCGGTTAATTGAACTTCTGTCCCAGATCCCCTCCAGATTCAAGTCAACTCATATTCCCCCAGCCTCCCAGGATGCTTTGGGTCCCCGTCCCCCACAATTGCAGGGTGGGCAGGCTAGCCTTAGCGCAGGGGCGGGCAATTATTTTGGGCAGACGGCCGCTTACTGAGCATCAGCAAACCATCGAGGGCTGCATGACAGGCAGCCCAGGGCAGATTAATATTAATTTTCTAAATTTTTTAGGGGCCCCGTGGTGGCCTGGCAGACCGCTTCGGCCCCTGGGCCGCATTTTGCCCACCCCTGCCTTAGCCCAAGCTGTCTGCCCCAGCTGAGTAGGGAGGTGTGCTTTAGTACCCTCCAGCTTCTGGCCTGGGCCACTGCAGATGTGGCTGCATTTCTGGAATCAAAAGTGAATGTCTGTTCACTTCATGATCGGTTCAGTCTATGCAGCTTAGACTAACCTGCAAAGATTGAATCAATTCAGCCTCAGGCTTTTAGACCAGGTGAAAAGGGAAAATAATTAGTGGAGCCTTTTGGATACCGAATGAAGCTTGCCACGATGCATCATCCTCGCACCACTTCTACATGACATGGTGAACACTCAGGTGAGACAAGAAGAGGTGAAAAGGAGCAAAATAAGGAGGTAAACGGGATCAAAATGTCAGGGGGTGAGAATTGAAGTGTGTGACTAATGCCTGGAGAAAAAAAGGCAAAATTTGGACGAGTCACATGGTAGAGAGAACTCAGGCCGGGTGCCCTAGTCATTCAAGCAGACTGTCCAGAACAACAGACAGGGATGCTCAACCCCAGTCCATCGGCCAAATCCAGCCTGCAGAGCCATGGCATCTGGCCTGTGGAGCTCCCCGCAGGTTGGGAAATGTGGTGATGTGGGAACAGTGGCAACTAATGCTGCCACTCCTCCTCTGTTGACCAATTCTTACGCCTCCCATGGCCAGGTCAGGTGGGGCTATACCTCCCTCCCCCCGCTGTGCCCACTCCACACGCTGGTCAGGGCCACCAGCCAGATCCACCGTAGGGACAGACAGGGCACTGCCCATTCAGCCTGTGGGGCAAAAAGGTTGAGCGCCACCGGACATAGAGGTTTGGCTTAAAAAATGTGAGGATCGATGCCCGCTGTGTATCCACGGCAAAAGAATTTTCTAAAACACTGTCCCCTAATAAAACGCATTTGGGAAATGCCACGGGAAGTCACATCCTGTAACTTCTTTTAGACACTCTGAAGAGATGGGAGTTGTCATTTTAACTGGCTTATTACTGCTGCTATGCAGCACTGGAGATGTGATAACTGCGCTGCCAAAGCAAATCTCTCTTTCATGAGATAAGGCTGCTAAATATATTTATATGCTGTACAGCAGCTATAATAGATTTACTCCCACAGCAGCGCAATCTCCTCCAGCAGCATGGATCAAACCCAGACTGAAACACTGACATCCAAACAACAGAGCGGATTCTTTTCCTTGTCCTACTCCTTTTCTACTCCAGTAGGAAACTCAAACTCAGATTTTATTTAGCTAACTGGGTAAGTCAGTGGTCCTGTCCTTAAATGAATCCCAGTTGTCCACAAGCCTCTCTCTACTAGATTTTTGCTCTGCCTTCTATTAAATAAATCTAAATCTATGTATTTAAACAATTGTCCCATTGCTAATTGACCTGCAGTTCCCATAGATCTAATAACATGACTATTGTAACAAAGGGTTATTACAACCTTTGTGCAAAAGCCACCCCAAGAGTCTGATTGTTCAAGTGCTCGACTGGGGGCCAGGTTTTCAGAAGTGCTCAGCTCACCACTCTGCTCAGTTATGAAGCCGACTAGGGGTTAGAAAGAAACTTTTTCTAATGGAAGATTATTCTGCCTCATCAGGTTTCTTACATATTGATGTGCAGTATCTAATACTGAACAGAGAAAAGGAGCCAGACTAAGTGATAATCAGACTAGTGTGAGTCCAGTATGGCAGACCCTGTCGGTGATCAAATAGGCCCAAACTCTAATGCTGTGCAAGGTTTAGTACATACTATTCCGTGTAGAGCATATCTAGTTGGTTTGTGTACTCATGGGATGTACCCAAATTCACCAGCCAGCCCATAATCACTAAATCACACTTTTTCTCAGCCCTGACTGTCAGCAAATACAGTGCATTCATTTGAGGGAAGTTGCCCAGTCAGTTCTGTGTAATTAGGGATCCACTGCTCACATCCGTGCCCCAATTCGCTATCATAGGTTTTTGTAGGGATAGCCAGATCAGAGTCACATTATGGCCTATCCCCACATCTAGCAGTAAAGTCCCATTAGACCTATGCTGTTTGGGTGGGACACACCTCAGCAAAACCTCTTGTTCTTTGATGTAAAGCAAATCTAATCTCTCAAATGGATTGAAGAGGTGAAAACACAGGGCTTAACCTCTAACCCCATGGAAGGAGTTTATACAAAAATATCAGTAGCACCAATCCCAAGTTATCAAAAATCATGTTTGTTTTTAAAAAGGTAACAGGTTTCAACTTTTCCCCAATGAGCTGGTCTCTGAATCATTGGGGCATGCTTGCAACGTCATGTTGGCAAGCTTCTCTCAGCAACTGCAAATGCTGGAAATTATTCTTCTTTCATAAAGGCGATTTCCCTATAACTACTTTGTTCCAGACGCTAGGGTTTTTAAGAACAAACGTCAAATAAAAACAAATTGAGGCAGAGTAACACAGAAAGCTGCTTGGTTAATTCTGCTTGAGATTGTAAAGAGGAGAGCAGCAAAAAGGCAACAGGATGGCCAAGATGTGAGAATATTTTTTTAATTTAAAACAGCTGCAACAATGTCATTCATCTCTTCTCATCTCAGACAAGTATGCTCCAAAACGTTATCAGTGCTTCAAGCAAACCATTCTCCATGGTGCAAAATAAACCAGTACAAACACTTCCAAGATACAACAGTAAAGCCTCAAAAGATTTGACAGAAAGTGATTGAATTTGCTAAGGGGGAAGGGAAGAAAATAAAAAGGCATATCCAGTTACGACATGTTTTGCATAGTCTTTCAATGCACCTGAAGTCAAAGAGCAGAGAAAACAAAGAAGACTGCCACCAGGATGGAAAACCAAAGGAACAAGCTGAAGGTCTGTTTCTAAACACTGCAAAGATGACCAGTGCACACCCATGTCCTCCGTTTGCCCTCCTACATCCCAGTGAAGTTGTCACCACCTGTGAATCTGGCCCAGTTTAGTTACACCAGTGTAAAGCAGGAGTAACTCTGCTGACTTCAGCAGTATTACACCAACCTGGAACTGGTATAAGCAACAGGAGAATCCAGGTCAAAAAGACTCCTAAGGTAGCCTGAGGGTTTTGATTTTTCAACTATTTTATCTTAATTGTAAGCAACAAGGTAAAGTGACTTTAAGAACCCCATTCGTCCTCTGCTTTGGAGAGACGAGATCGTGAACCACACCAGTACCTAGAACACTAGAAGTAAAGTGAGATAGGGAAAGAAATATTAAAAGGTTTTTCCTTCTTCCCCCTTCCCCCCAGCTCCTTTACCCCACTCCCAAATCACTGTTCAAAAATGTACAGACAGCTCTAGAAATAAAAAAGGTTGGTTTTTGCCTCTTGGCTCATCCTATTCAAAAGATTAAATAATTTGCCTTCTGAAGCTCAGCAAGATTTTCTTCTCATCCTTTTGTCTAAAGAAGCTCACAATACAATTAGAAAAACCTTGCAGTGGTTACTGCAATCCAACCGTAACCACAGACACTGACCCTCCCGTCACCAGTTTGCAAGTTGTTCACCAAGGCCCTGATCCAACAAAGCACTTAGGCGCATTTGCAGGATCAGCACTTGGAACGGTCCCATTCACATCAGCGAGACCATCTACGTGCTTGGAGATGAGCATGGTTTTACATGGATCTAGCAGGAATACCTCTCGGTTCCAGAATCAGGTTTTTGCTTTGGGATGTACCAGTGTGGCTGTTCTCTTTTGGCTTTATCCTCTTTCACGCAGTACACTGATCATCTAAGCAAAGGGTGACAAAAACACACAAATGGCTGGAAAACGTCCAAGTATTTTCAAACCAACATTTTCAAAAGTCCTTCAGCCTTTTCCCTTCCGTATATCCTGTACTCTTGACCCACTTTTAACTATATGCAAACATGATGAAGAATTCTTGCACTAAAAGGATCCCAGAAACTAAAAATGCACCTATGTGGCCAGTTCTTTGTTTTTTCCCCTCCTTTTTAACTTCCGTTTCCCAGATTCTTGCCTGTTGCTGATATTAAAAATATATCACATCCACAGTCTTTCCAGTTCTAGATATGTATATATACAGGTAAATGGTTTGAGGAAGTTCACATTCCAGTCTTATTCCTGGGAGACGTGCCATTTGTTAGTTCGGTGACGAACATGGTAAAACCTCTATTGTCTGTCACTTAGCTAAGGTCTTTAAATAAAAAGGTTAGCCATGCCAGACCTTGCTGGTTTATAAATAGCCCTTTAAGTTCATGAGGCAGAGGAGGTGGCTGCAGTGTTTCACTTGCTTGAAACGTAAATGGGCACAAAAAGGGATCTGTAGGAAAGAAAAAGTACAAATAAAACAGGAAGTTTCCTCCTTTTTTCCCCTCCTTTCGGTACAGGCTAGCACCACTGATCAGTTTGCTGATACAATTTTCAAAACCTGCATTCTCTAATGAAAGGCAAATATCCCAAATATAGTGACAAGTTGATTTGCTGCCAATTTGTATTTGTCCGTGACCAACTGCTTAATAAATTATAAAGCAGCAAACTCTCATGAGAGCCACTTGTTAACGCAACGGAACGCCATTCTAGTGAGCCTGCAAGAGTGCTAAATAGCAGGAGCTTTCCCAGTGATTAGGCATCATTTCCTCCCTATACCTAGTCTAGCTTTTCAGATCAGGGGCCGACCCAAAGAACAGGGCCTGTCTAACAACACTGTTTAATGCACACAAGGTTGTTCTATTACGGAGAATAGCTTTTCCGCAGATGTTAAAAAGCCCTAGTTATAACCAGAATCTTTAATCCAGTGCCCTTTGGTTGTGTCTAATTCTCTGTATTTTGCTATTACACTTGCAGAATTAGCAGCAGCAAAGATGTAATGACATCTCCTTGCCTCTCTTTCACCCTGCAAGGAGGACTCTTTTGACCGTTCCAATTTATTTTGAAGGATCTGTAGGGTTATAAGAGGCAATTTTGCCAACTGTTTCTCAGCAGTAGCAAACATACTATGAAATAATGTTTTCGGATATCTTAAAAAGGTTGCTCGTTCACCGCTGTAATTTTTCTCCAAAATAAAATCTAATAACAATTTAAAAACCCACATGGCCCATGATTTCAAATAAATTCTTGCCTGTGGTTCAAACCAAAATAAACGATTTTGTTTTAAATGGAAGAAGAAATGGCCACCTCCTTCCTCCAAAACCTTTTCTAAAAGGTGTTCATTGCGGAAATCAGCTTATCAGCGTGTTGGCAAGTTTTGAGAAAGTTCATACATCATTAAGAATCTAAAATGGAAAAAAAAAAAAAATCAATAAATCAGCTACTTTACCAAGCAATTGCTTCTACCCCTGGATGCAATTTAAATAATTAAACAACCTTTGGCAGCAAACAGAATTACATTGCAAGCATTTTGTTACGGAGCCAATTTTAGCTGGAGGATCCTTGGTACCAGAACAAAATGGTTTGCAACAGGTAAAAAGGGACGTTGCCCCTTGTTTAACTAGATTGGTAGGAAACAGGTGCTTGCACATCCGAGTAGTGCAGACTTAGGTGCTGAACCAGCCTGCATGCTGTTAGCCATTTCCAAACCTGAATCCTGTGGAAGAACTTAAGAAGGCAAGAGGATTTCACGATGATGTAACACCCCAACTAAATCCATAAAATCAAATAAAACCCACCGTTATTATTTGGCATAATCCCTGGTCAATGCTTTATACAATGACAGCTTTCCCCATATGTCATGGGTCTGTCTTCATATTTCAAGCATCAAAAAAGGCAAAAAACAAAATATTCTGAGTCACGACATTCTCATAGATGTATGCTACATTTTTCTCATTGTAACGAAGCATAAGGTCATGCCCGAGGCATGCTCTGCTTTGGAGAACGGCTCCCCCCTCCAACTCGAGATGAGGCAAAGACAAGTCTGATTTCCATAACCCGTCTGGACTCCCCAGTGGAAAGCAGTGGCCAGCTACTATGATAGAAAGACACGTCCCCGCAGATCTTCACAGGACACGGCTGAGCCAAGAGGCAGGAACTGGGCTGTTGTGTTTGATCAGGAAACATTCGCATTCTCCGTAGGCTGGCTGCAAATTCCACCAGCGATCTGAAGGGTTTTAAAGTACCCTTTAATGTATATAAATTTAAAACAACCTACAGTACATCATCACCTAATAGAAATTTCCCCACTAGCACTGAAGAAGGCATCAAATGACTGGTTTTTTGTTGTGTGTGGTTTGTTTTTTTTTAAATAAACTATAAATATCCCATGTTTTCCTTTGCTTTTTGGCAGTCCAAGGTGGAGTGTTTTTTGCTTGTATTTAATTTTCTAAACACTTTTTGGCAGATTAAAAAGGCTTATGGCTTCTTAAGGCCAAGTAATGTATTTGAGGCCTAACTTGGTATCCTGTGGTAGAAGTAAATGTAGCCCAGGTCTTTGGGAGGTCGTTCTGAGGCACAGACTTTAAGGTCATTGTAGATCACCCATCTGAAAGGAAAACAGGAAGGTGAGCATCCTTCTGTGATGTCATGTAGTCCCTTGATACAGCGCTGAGGCCATACCAAGGCTTCCCAGATCTCTTGGCCAAGCAACTGAGAAGTTAAATGTAAAAAACCCAAGGGACAATGAAAATAATGAAAGGACTGGGGAAGTAGTCTTCTTCATAGGTCCACAAATTAGGAAAAGAGGGAGGACACAGGAAGGTGAAAATGCAGACCAAATAGCATTCCCCATAGCTGGAGAAAAAGTTAATTTGTATTATGGAAACCCCAACACTACAAATACCCAATACAGTGAGGTTACTGGTATTTCAAGGACAAGAGAGTGGAGCTGGATACAATTTATAAGCAAGCTATCTGGAGGCAGTAAGCAGATGAGTTAGTACTTTCCTTCTTTAACCTAAGATAAGTAAAGACCAGATTGAGCTCAACTCACAGTGTGCTCTCTGTACAATTGGAAAGGAAGGGCTATATGTATAACAGAGTCCCACTTCCACATCAGTCCTGTAGCCAGACTAGATTAAAGCAACCTCAGCATGGACAAATACATCAATTAAAAAGAAAACCGCCAAGTTGTCTGTCAGTCAATCTATAGGACATTCATTATCTTCATGCCACCAAAAGGAACCACGGAAGGGGGTTGTCTGATAACACACACAAGGAACGCATGCCCCAATCTGCAAGGACGCACACTATGCAGAAGGTGCCTGTCAGCCAGAAATCAATTCTTCCTTTCCCAAAGCCACTTACCTGCCTTCCTTTTTGAGATGACAAACATAGTGACCACTCATCGTGGATGTTCCCATGTGGCTGATGAATCCAAAGAGCTCATATCCTGCACAAGAAAAGAAAGATGAGTGTCAGTCTTTCAATGCAACACAGAGCTAATGGACACGTTTTGTCTCTTTTAGCACAGATAAGCTTTGTCGTGTCCGATTCACTCTCTGCATCCCAACACAAACTTATTATGTGATCAATGGACTCCCACATTCATATGTATAACTTGTCTTCTCTGTCAAGCAATAACACCACCCAAATAGATACAGGTCTGTGCCCAAAATAGTATGAATTTAGCTTATGCCTATGAGTATGACAAAAGTCAATGAAAGATAAAATGGCTAGAGTGAAGGTATGGATTTCAGCCCCTTGTCACTCTACCTAGATGCCTCTTTGGCAAAGGCTAGTGGTTCACTCTACACGCAAATCAGCTAATGCTCATGAATGCAAATGGTTGATCCCCTGTAAATCAAATGAAAGGGAGAGTCTACATCCTAGAACAGCCTTTGAAACTCAGTCCATGGCTCGTGGCTTGAATAGCTAATCATCTTCACAGTCCTGAAAGTTTTTGGAAGCCCTTGGATAGGAACAAATGAAAGTTTCCAGCATAAAATACATGCATGGCCCCCATCAGAATGCTATGACCTGGGAGTCCTGGAAGGGCTCTTTTTTAAGATAATTAATGAAAAGACATCTGTGTTTTGCTCCACCTTCGCTTATACAGTACAGTGTAAATGCCACCAAAACAAAAGAGAACTGGATCTGGAAACGGCCTGAGCTTTGATGCAAAAAGGGAACTGAGACCCTTTTCACAGTGTCACAGCACATTATCAGAACTCCAGATTTCCAATAGCCTCACATACTCCAGTCTAATTATGCAGAAAATCTTCACTGTCGTCACCCTACAATTCTGCTATGCAAAAATAATCCACCTTGCTCATGACATTAGGATAAACTGGGCTGCCCTTTACAGTGGTAACATTTCTAACTGTTGCAGGGAAATAAATGCCCTTATTAAAAAACGATAATAGAATCAGAATGAGATTTGATGTGTTTTTTTAGACAGTTTTAAGAAGATGCATTACAGCAAAAGGTAGACTGAAGGACAGAGGGAAAAGGGGCATCGACCATACACACTGCAGCTACTAGCTAGGGTCATTGAAGTCCTTTAGAAAGAGAAATATTAATTGCTTCTGAGTATCCTAAGATGAGCACTGTGCTACAGTAAATCAGGACTTTTTAGATAAAGGATTGTTCATTGCCTACTTAACGTTCTTTGGCTTCTGTACAACAGCTCCATCGTGTGGTTTACTTAGCTCCATTACTTCTGAGAATAATGACATCCTTGGAGAAAAACCATTACAGAAAAATTGATTAAGTAGCACACGGGTATATTATATGTAGGGTAACAAATCCTCTTAAATGGATTATTATATTACATATACATCAACCAAAACTTCTGGCAGACTTCAGGAGCGAAGCTGCTCGAGCTGTTTGTAACAGCAGCAGAATCCTAAGTTTGACTGGCTTTTAGGCAACTCACCTCTCCAGGCTTGGACTTTTAATTATTTTCCTTTCTCAGACCAAAAGAAGGAAAATTAGAACAGCCAGGAGACAGGATGCAGACACACAACACGTTTCCATTAGTATAACTTGCCTTTTCCACGCTATAAAGATGGAGCAGACATACAACACCCAGTTCTGTATTGGTGGAAATCACTGCCCTGGGCAAAGTTAACTTTTGGAGTGTGAGCAGTGGCTGTATAAGTTACAGGAGTGTATGGGTCATGTGTCTGCAACTCGACTCAGTTTTACCCCCTGCATACCTGCTCTTTGCTCAATGAAAGCAGGTCATTATTGGTTTTCTGGCTATCCAATGGTGAGACACCATAATAGCACCTACTGTACGCAGCTACCTATTTAAAGGTAGTTTTCGGTCTTGTTTTATGCCTGGTGTAACTGTGCCGTGTGTCTGTACCCAAAAAATCTTTTTGCTACAATGATGGGATGTTTTGGTTCAGTGAAGTTATGCAGCGATCCAGGGGGAATAAGTTTACCATGAAGTGGCACTCTACTCCAACTGATTCAAAAAGGGATTGGACAATTTTCTGGAGGAAAGGTGCTAATGTAGCTATTGAGAGTCAGGGGCCCCTCTGAATCAGAACTTCCTAGACCTTAAATGCTGCAGCCTGCAAGTGGGAAAGGAGCAGGTCAGATACCCTGTTCACTCTCCCTTTCAGCATCCATTATTTGCCACTGCATGACAGGATACTGGGCAAGCTGGACTTACAGTCCGACCCACTAAGTGGAAGTTCTTATGGTCTTATGACAAACCAATCCCAATACAAGATCATATGACTTACTGTAGTCAGCCAGACACATCCTAAGTGGTCTACCTGCATTTTCCTGCCCTTTTTGGAGGCAGAATCCAACCTTTTCCAAGTCCCTGCCTACAAAAGCAAATCTAAACCAGAAAACTAGAGCATCCTTACAACAGTGCAACCCCTGGTGGCATGTGAGCTACCCTGGCACAGCTTAATCTGACAGTTAATCTGCCCTGAAGTATTTTACACTTGGGTAAATACTACTGTGCACTCCTGCTGCTTGCCTACATTAGGGACCTGCACCAGATAGGCGGAGTAAATACACCGCACTGTTGCAAATTTCCGTCACGGGAACAGGAGCTCAGAACAAGTTTTGACTACTGTAAGCGTGGCACAGATTCTCCTCGCTCAACACTGAAGCCAGAATGGCCTTGAAGGTGGCCGTGAGATAAGAACGGGGATTTTAATACTACGTTGTCTTACAGAACATTCCAGCCAAAAATTTTCAATTCCTTTATAAACCATAAGTCTCAACAGCCATTTTACTCCTAAACTGAGAAACTAAGACTCAGAAGAAGTAGCATGGTTTGCCAAAGCTACAAAGTGGCATGGACAGGATCTAAAAGCAAGTTGTTGGGGCCCCATGCTAACCATGTGATGAAAGAGAAAGAGGAGCTTGAGGAATGCATCCGTGAACTAGCAAGGAAAACTTACTTCCAGACCCATCTCTGACCCTGGGCCCCTCTGAACCTGCCTCTGCAAGGATGTTGGCATTAGCATTATTCTCCATATACATCACATCCGAAGCTGTCTCGCTGTCTTCCTCAGGCTCAGGGTGACTGAAGATCCAGTCCAGTGCACGCTCCAAATTATTATTCTGGCAGTCAAATGAGCAAAACGTCAGTCATTAGCACTCTCACTAGCATCGCAACTGCTGTACACACACTGATCCTTAAGTAAGCGGAGCACGTTCAGTAGCATTTGGTCCGTTTGAGCAACACAGACTGCCTCTATGAAATTGCATATTCAGCAGGCACTCTGCAAGCCTCCTGACCTCAGTCTATAATTGGATTCATTTAGTGCTTAATGATTCCCTGCAGCATCATCAGTACCACGCTCGCTGAATGATGCCATGCTCAGGGTTGTACCTGGTGTTGCTACTAATGACAAGGGGTTGCGCTATACAGGATATCAGCATTCATTTACACACACAGGCTTTTAAAGTCATATTTAAAGCACAGCATGGCTTTATTGTCATATAAATCATCACAAAGTAGTTAGCTGGAGCCAGTGTTAAGTGCATCGTTCCTCCCCAGTCCTCCATAAAGAAATGGTTGGGGCTGGGATCACTGTCCAAATAAATGGTTTAAAGTGAATTCAGCTCACACCTTTCTGTCCTTTGAAAATCAACATGACAGTAATATGCAAACCTTTGTTCAAACAAAAGTTACCCCTTATCCAGTTATGTGGAGGGCAGTTACAAAAGTCCCCCAATTACATATTTTGTTAGTGCAGGTAACCATCTCGCTTGCAAGGAGCCTGGGGCAGGAAGGACTGTCCTGTGTTCATACAGAGCCTACAATGGGGGCCTAGCCCATGGCCAGGTTCCTAGGTACAACTGGAATTGGACGTTATAGGTGTATATGAAGAAGCAGGGAACAGAAGCAAAAAAAAGGAAGAGTGTTTCCTCCAGGACCCAGAATGAGCCCTTTCCTCCTCTCATGGCCAGGGTCCTTTCGAGGCAACAAGATCCCTTGTCCCTAGACAACTGTAGATCACAGGCAGGTGACTAGGATTGTAACCCTCCTACAAATACCCCAGAGAGGGGGAGTTCATAGGGGGCTCATTAAATACTCTACTCATGCAGGTTGCTCTCAAGCACCCAGCATGAAAAAGCCATGTTTTCCTTACCTTCCCCTTGGGGTTACATTAAAATGAGCATCCATCCAAAACCTATATGCCCTTCCCTCCCCATCACTTATCTTGGGAGCTAACCTTGCCTGAAGCATGCCATCTCCTTGTTCCTCACCCACTACCAAATCTGAATTCCTTCATATGCTTGCTTCAAAGGTTTCCCTACCTTCACATGCTAAAAAATAACCTAGAAGTTCTTCCATTAAACCAGAAAACTCACTGTTGCCTTTAGTGCCTGAATAGCTACATTCCTCTGGAAGCCCATGGAGACGACAATAGCTACCATCTCTTCTGGAGGCTGGTTATCTAACCCGATGACCCCTAAACCAGCTGCTCCAGCTGCAGCAGCTCCTCCAAAACCAGGTATAACGAGCGGCTCGGCAAAGTCTGGAACAGACAAACATTTATCAGTTAACTATTTTCTTCGTGGAACCGGCAAAGCCATCAATCAACATGCCAGAGTCAAGAAGAGCCATTGTACTGGTGTGGAATTCATTTCAATGGGCAGAACGCATGCACGATTCTCCCCTGTAGGCCTACCTGGAGCAACTCAGCATACAGTATGAAACCACTGCAGCCAGGCTGCAAGGGTGTGAACCCACATAATACTGAAGCCAAATGAGCAGCCCAGGGTCAACCCGTAGTTGCCATACATGTGGCTGAATCCCCAGCTCTAGACACATGCAAAGAGCAACAGACCCTCCATGGTTTCTAGCACCAGCTTCTCTATTATTAGGGGCAGGATACTTCTGGTTCAACTGCGGTCTGCTGTGCATTCTCCAGGCAACAGGTGCCCCATAAATGTTCAATCGAATGGGATTGCGTGTCAGGCTTATAGTTTCATAGTAGCTAGGGTCAAGAGGGACCTGAACAGATCATCTAGCTGACTCCCTGCCACAGACAGGAATGAATGCTGGGTTCACAAGACCCCAGACAGGTGATCATCCAACCTCCTCTTGAATTTGCCCAAGGTAGGGGCGAGGACCACTTCCCTGGGAAGTTGGTTCCAGATTCTGGCCACCTTAACTGTAAAATATTGCCTCCTAATCTCTAACCTAAATCTATTCTCCATCAGCTTATTACCATTGTTCCTCGTCACCCCAGGTGGTGCTGGGGAGAAAAGGGCTCTGCCTATTTGCTGTTGATCCCCCCTGATGAGCTTGTAGGCAGCCACCAGGTCCCCCCTCAGCCTCCTCTTGCTGAGACTGAACCGGTTCAGGTCCCTCAGTCTCTCCTCATAGGGCCTGTCCTGCTGCCCTCGCACCAAGCGGGTGGCCCTCCTCTGAACCCTCTCCAGGCTGGCCACGTCCCTTTTGAAGTGCAGCGCCCAGTACTGGACGCAGTACTCCGACTGCGACCTGACCAAAGTCGCCTAGAGGGGGAGGATCACCTCTCTGGACCGGCTTGAGATGCATCTTTGGATGCATGACAAGGTATGGCTGGCTTTGCTGGCTGCAGTTTGGCATTGGCGGCTCATGTTCATCTTGGAGTCAATAATGACTCC